>NC_050179.1:20263276-20308276 GCF_008315115.2 Sander lucioperca
TAGTATGACGTTTTATAACTTTTCGACATACTATACTATGACTTTTTTGACTTTTTCGACATACTACACTATGACGTTTTATAACTTTTTCGACATACTACACTATGACTTTCTATAACTTTTTCTTTTTCAACATACTATGCTATGACATTTTATAACTTTTTTCGCCATACTGGACTATGACTTTTTATGACTTTTTATTTTTCGACATACTATACTATGACTTGTTATGACTTTTATAACATTTTCGACATACTATAGTATGACTATAGTATGACTTTTTATAACTTTTTCGACATACTATACAATGACTTTTTATAACTTTTTCGACATACTATACAATGACTTTTTATGACTTTTTCGACATTCTATACAATGACTTTTTATGACTTTTTCGACATACTATACTGTGACTTTTTGTAACTTTTTCGACATACTATACAATGACTTTTTATGACTTTTTCGACATACTATACTGTGACTTTTTGTAACTTTTTCGACATACTATACAATGACTTTTTATAACTTTTTCGACATACTATACAATTACTTTTTATGACTTTTTCGACATACTATACTGTGACTTTTTATAACTTTTTCTTTTTCGAAATACTACACTATGACTTTTTATGACTGTTCCTTTTTCGACATACTACACTATGACTGTTTATGACTTTTTCGACATACTACACTATGACTTTTTATAAATTTTTCTTTTTTGACATACGATACTATGACTTTTTTGACATATTATACTATGACTTGTTATGACTTTTTTTCGACATACTATACTATGACTTTTTATAACTTTTTCGACGTACTATACTTGACTTTTTATAACTTTTTCTTTTTCGACATACTACACTATGACTTTTTATGACTTTTTTCGAAATACTATACTATGACTTTTTATAACTTTTCGACATACTATACTATGACTTTTCATCACTTTTCGACATACTATACTATGACTTTTTATAACTTTTTCTTTTTCGAAATACTACACTATGACGTTTTATGACTTTTCGACATACTATACTGTGACTTTTTATAACTTTTTCGACATACTACAGTATGACTTTTTATAACTTTCTTTTTCGATACGTTATGACTTTTTATACTTTTCGACATACTATACGACTTTTATGACTTTTTCGACATACTACACTATGACGTTTTATAACTTTCTTTTTCGACATACGTATAGTATGACTTTTTATAACTTTTCGACATACTATACTACGACTTGTTATGACTTTTTCGACATACTACACTATGACGTTTTATAACTTTTGGACATACTATGCTATGACTTTTTATAACTTTTTGGACATACTATACTATGACTTTTTATAACTTTTTCTTTTTCGAAATACTACACTATAACTTTTTATGACTGTTTCTTTTTCGACATACTACACTATGACTTTTTATAACTTTTCGACATACTATACTATGACTGTTTATGACTTTTTCGACATACTACACTGTGAATTTTATAACTTTTTCAATATACTTACACTATGACTTTTTATAACTCTTTCTTTTTTGACATACGATACTATGACTTTTTTGACATATTATACTATGACTTTTTATAACTTTTTCGACATACTATGGTATGACTTTTTATAACTTTTTCGACGTACTATACTTGACTTTTTATGACTTTTTATAACTTTTCGACATACTATACTATGACTTTTCATCACTTTTCGACATACTATACTGTGACTTTTTGTAACTTTTTCGACATACTATACTATGACTTTTTATAACTTTTTCTTTTTCGACATACGATACTATGACTTTTTTGACATATTATACTATGACGTTTTATAACTTTTCGACATACTATACTATGACTTTTTATGACTTTTTTCGACATACTATACTATGACTTTTATAACTTTTTCGACATACTCTACTATGACGTTTTATAACTTTTCGACATACTATACAATGACTTTTTATGACTTTTTCGACATACTATACTGTGACTTTTTGTAACTTTTTCGACATACTATACAATGACTTTTTATGACTTTTTCGACATACTATACTGTGACTTTTTGTAACTTTTTCGACATACTATACAATGACTTTTTATAACTTTTTCTTTTTCGAAATACTACACTATGACTTTATGACTGTTCCTTTTTCGACATACTACACTATGACTGTTTATGACTTTTTCGACATACTACACTATGACTTTTTATAACTTTTTCTTTTTTGACATACGATACTATGACTTTTTTGACATATTATACTATGACTTGTTATGACTTTTTTTCGACATACTATACTATGACTTTTCATCACTTTTCGACATACTATACTGTGACTTTTTGTAACTTTTTCGACATACTATACTATGACCTTTTATAACTTTTTCTTTTTCGACATACGATACTATGACTTTTTTGACATATTATACTATGACGTTTTATAACTTTTCGACATACTATACTATGACTTTTTATGACTTTTTTCGACATACTATAATATGACTTTTATAACTTTTTCGACATACTATACTATGACGTTTTATAACTTTTCGACATACTATACTATGACTTTTTATGACTTTTTCGACATACTATACTATGACTTTTATAACTTTTTCGACATACTATACTATGACGTTTTATAACTTTTCGACATACTATACAATGACTTTTTATGACTTTTTCGACATACTATACTGTGACTTTTTGTAACTTTTTCGACATACTATACAATGACTTTTTATGACTTTTTCGACATACTATACTGTGACTTTTTGTAACTTTTTCGACATACTATACAATGACTTTTTATAACTTTTTCGACATACTATACAATTACTTTTTATGACTTTTTCGACATACTATACTGTGACTTTTTATGACTTTTTCTTTTTCGAAATACTACACTATGACTTTTTATGACTGTTCCTTTTTCGACATACGATACTATGACTTTTTTGACATATTATACTATGACTTTTTATAACTTTTTCGACATACTATGCTATGACTTTTTATAACTTTTTCGACGTACTATACTTGACTTTTTATGACTTTTTATAACTTTTCGACATACTATACTATGACTTTTCATCACTTTTCGACATACTATACTGTGACTTTTTGTAACTTTTTCGACATACTATACTATGACTTTTTATAACTTTTTCTTTTTCGACATACGATACTATGACTTTTTTGACATATTATACTATGACGTTTTATAACTTTTCGACATACTATACTATGACTTTTTATGACTTTTTTCGACATACTATACTATGACTTTTATAACTTTTTCGACATACTATACTATGACTTTTATAACTTTTTCGACATACTATACTATGACGTTTTATAACTTTTCGACATACTATACAATGACTTTTTATGACTTTTTCGACATACTATACTGTGAATTTTTGTAACTTTTTCGACATACTATACAATGACTTTTTATGACTTTTTCGACATACTATACTGTGACTTTTTGTAACTTTTTCGACATACTATACAATGACTTTTTATAACTTTTTCGACATACTATACAATTACTTTTTATGACTTTTTCGACATACTATACTGTGACTTTTTATAACTTTTTCTTTTTCGAAATACTACACTATGACTTTATGACTGTTCCTTTTTCGACATACTACACTATGACTGTTCATGACTTTTTCGACATACTACACTATGACTTTTTATAACTTTTTCTTTTTTGACATACGATACTATGACTTTTTTGACATATTATACTATGACTTGTTATGACTTTTTTTCAACATACTATACTATGACTTTTCATCACTTTTCGACATACTATACTGTGACTTTTTGTAACTTTTTCGACATACTATACTATGACCTTTTATAACTTTTTCTTTTTCGACATACGATACTATGACTTTTTTGACATATTATACTATGACGTTTTATAACTTTTCGACATACTATACTATGACTTTTTAATGACTTTTTTCGACATACTATACTATGACTTTTATAACTTTTTCAACATACTATACTATGACGTTTTATAACTTTTCGACATACTATACAATGACTTTTTATGACTTTTTCGACATACTATACTGTGACTTTTTGTAACTTTTTCGACATACTATACAATGACTTTTTATGACTTTTTCGACATACTATACTGTGACTTTTTGTAACTTTTTCGACATACTATACAATGACTTTTTATAACTTTTTCGACATACTATACTGTGACTTTTTGTAACTTTTTCGACATACTATACAATGACTTTTTATAACTTTTTCGACATACTATACAATGACTTTTTATAACTTTTTCGACATACTATACTGTGACTTTTTGTAACTTTTTCGAAATACTATACAATTACTTTTTATGACTTTTTCGACATACTATACTGTGACTTTTTATAACTTTTTCTTTTTCGAAATACTACACTATGACTTTTTATGACTGTTCCTTTTTCGACATACTACACTATGACTGTTTATGACTTTTTCGACATACTACACTATGACTTTTTATAACTTTTTCTTTTTTGACATACGATACTATGACTTTTTTGACATATTATACTATGACTTGTTATGACTTTTTTTCGACATACTATACTATGACTTTTTATAACTTTTTCGACGTACTATACTTGACTTTTTATAACTTTTTCTTTTTCAACATACTATGCTATGACATTTTATAACTTTTTTCGCCATACTGGACTATGACTTTTTAACTTTTTCGACATACTATACTATGACTTGTTATGACTTTTATACATTTTCGACATACTATAGTATGACTATAGTATGACTTTTTATAACTTTTTCGACATACTATACATGACTTTTTATAACTTTTTCGACATACTATACAATGACTTTTTATGACTTTTTCGACATACTATACAATGACTTTTTATGACTTTTTCGACATACTATACTGTGACTTTTTGTAACTTTTTCGACATACTATACAATGACTTTTTATGACTTTTTCGACATACTATACTGTGACTTTTTGTAACTTTTTCGACATACTATACAATGACTTTTTATAACTTTTTCGACATACTATACATACTTTTTATGACTTTTTCGACATACTATACTGTGACTTTTTATAACTTTTTCTTTTTCGAAATACTACACTATGACTTTTTATGACTGTTCCTTTTTCGACATACTACACTATGACTGTTTATGACTTTTTCGACATACTACACTATGACTTTTTATAACTTTTTCTTTTTTGACATACGATACTATGACTTTTTTGACGTATTATAGTATGACTTGTTATGACTTTTTTTCGACATACTATACTATGACTTTTTATAACTTTTTCGACGTACTATACTTGACTTTTTATAACTTTTTCTTTTTCGACATACTACACTATGACTTTTTATGACTTTTTTCGAAATACTATACTATGACTTTTTATAACTTTTCGACATACTATACTATGACTTTTCATCACTTTTCGACATACTATACTATGACTTTTTATAACTTTTTCTTTTTCGAAATACTACACTATGACGTTTTATGACTTTTCGACATACTATACTGTGACTTTTTATAACTTTTTCGACATACTACAGTATGACTTTTTATAACTTTCTTTTTCGACATACTATAGTATGACTTTTTATAACTTTTCGACACTATACTACGACTTGTTATGACTTTTTCGACATACTACACTATGACGTTTTATAACTTTCTTTTTCGACATACGTATAGTATGACGTTTTATAACTTTTCGACATACTATACTACGACTTGTTATGACTTTTTCGACATACTACACTATGACGTTTTATAACTTTTGGACATACTATGCTATGACTTTTTATAACTTTTTGGACATACTATACTATGACTTTTTATAACTTTTTCTTTTTCGAAATACTACACTATAACTTTTTATGACTGTTTCTTTTTCGACATACTACACTATGACTTTTTATAACTTTTCGACATACTATACTATGACTGTTTATGACTTTTTCGACATACTACACTGTGAATTTTATAACTTTTTCAATATACTTACACTATGACTTTTTATAACTCTTTCTTTTTTGACATACGATACTATGACTTTTTTGACATATTATACTATGACTTTTTATAACTTTTTCGACATACTATGCTATGACTTTTTATAACTTTTTCGACGTACTATACTTGACTTTTTATGACTTTTTATAACTTTTCGACATACTATACTATGACTTTTCATCACTTTTCGACATACTATACTGTGACTTTTTGTAACTTTTTCGACATACTATACTATGACTTTTTATAACTTTTTCTTTTTCGACATACGATACTATGACTTTTTTGACATATTATACTATGACGTTTTATAACTTTTCGACATACTATACTATGACTTTTTATGACTTTTTTCGACATACTATACTATGACTTTTATAACTTTTTCGACATACTCTACTATGACGTTTTATAACTTTTCGACATACTATACAATGACTTTTTATGACTTTTTCGACATACTATACTGTGACTTTTTGTAACTTTTTCGACATACTATACAATGACTTTTTATGACTTTTTCGACATAGTATACTGTGACTTTTTGTAACTTTTTCGACATACTATACAATGACTTTTTATAACTTTTTCGACATACTATACAATTACTTTTTATGACTTTTTCGACATACTATACTGTGACTTTTTATAACTTTTTCTTTTTCGAAATACTACACTATGACTTTATGACTGTTCCTTTTTCGACATACTACACTATGACTGTTTATGACTTTTTCGACATACTACACTATGACTTTTTATAACTTTTTCTTTTTTGACATACGATACTATGACTTTTTTGACATATTATACTATGACTTGTTATGACTTTTTTTCGACATACTATACTATGACTTTTCATCACTTTTCGACATACTATACTGTGACTTTTTGTAACTTTTTCGACATACTATACTATGACCTTTTATAACTTTTTCTTTTTCGACATACGATACTATGACTTTTTTGACATACTATACTATGACGTTTTATAACTTTTCGACATACTATACTATGACTTTTTATGACTTTTTTCGACATACTATACTATGACTTTTATAACTTTTTCGACATACTATACTATGACGTTTTATAACTTTTCGACATACTATACTATGACTTTTTATGACTTTTTTCGACATACTATACTATGACTTTTATAACTTTTTCGACATACTATACTATGACGTTTTATAACTTTTCGACATACTATACAATGACTTTTTATGACTTTTTCGACATACTATACTGTGACTTTTTGTAACTTTTTCGACATACTATACAATGACTTTTTATGACTTTTTCGACATACTATACTGTGACTTTTTGTAACTTTTTCGACATACTATACAATGACTTTTTATAACTTTTCGACATACTATACAATTACTTTTTATGACTTTTTCGACATACTATACTGTGACTTTTTATGACTTTTTCTTTTTCGAAATACTACACTATGACTTTTTATGACTGTTCCTTTTTCGACATACGATACTATGACTTTTTTGACATATTATACAATGACTTTTTATGACTTTTTCGACATACTATACTGTGACTTTTTGTAACTTTTTCGACATACTATACAATGACTTTTTATAACTTTTTCGACATACTATACAATTACTTTTTATGACTTTTTCGACATACTATACTGTGACTTTTTATAACTTTTTCTTTTTCGAAATACTACACTATGACTTTTTATGACTGTTCCTTTTTCGACATACTACACTATGACTGTTTATGACTTTTTCGACATACTACACTATGACTTTTTATAAATTTTTCTTTTTTGACATACGATACTATGACTTTTTTGACATATTATAGTATGACTTGTTATGACTTTTTTTCGACATACTATACTATGACTTTTTATAACTTTTTCGACGTACTATACTTGACTTTTTATAACTTTTTCTTTTTCGACATACTACACTATGACTTTTTATGACTTTTTTCGAAATACTATACTATGACTTTTTATAACTTTTCGACATACTATACTATGACTTTTCATCACTTTTCGACATACTATACTATGACTTTTTATAACTTTTTCTTTTTCGAAATACTACACTATGACGTTTTATGACTTTTCGACATACTATACTGTGACTTTTTATAACTTTTTCGACATACTACAGTATGACTTTTTATAACTTTCTTTTTCGACATACGTATAGTATGACTTTTTATAACTTTTCGACACACTATACTACGACTTGTTATGACTTTTTCGACATACTACACTATGACGTTTTATAACTTTCTTTTTCGACATACGTATAGTATGACTTTTTATAACTTTTCGACATACTATACTACGACTTGTTATGACTTTTTCGACATACTACACTATGACGTTTTATAACTTTTGGACATACTATGCTATGACTTTTTATAACTTTTTGGACATACTATACTATGACTTTTTATAACTTTTTCTTTTTCGAAATACTACACTATAACTTTTTATGACTGTTTCTTTTTCGACATACTACACTATGACTTTTTATAACTTTTCGACATACTATACTATGACTGTTTATGACTTTTTCGACATACTACACTGTGAATTTTATAACTTTTTCAATATACTTACACTATGACTTTTTATGACTGTTCCTTTTTCGACATACGATACTATGACTTTTTTGACATATTATACTATGACTTTTTATAACTTTTTCGACATACTATGGTATGACTTTTATAACTTTTTCGACGTACTATACTTGACTTTTTATGACTTTTTATAACTTTTCGACATACTATACTATGACTTTTCATCACTTTTCGACATACTATACTGTGACTTTTTGTAACTTTTTCGACATACTATACTATGACTTTTTATAACTTTTTCTTTTTCGACATACGATACTATGACTTTTTTGACATATTATACTATGACGTTTTATAACTTTTCGACATACTATACTATGACTTTTATGACTTTTTTCGACATACTATACTATGACTTTTATAACTTTTTCGACATACTCTACTATGACGTTTTATAACTTTTCGACATACTATAAATGACTTTTTATGACTTTTTCGACATACTATACTGTGACTTTTTGTAACTTTTTCGACATACTATACAATGACTTTTTATGACTTTTTCGACATACTATACTGTGACTTTTTGTAACTTTTTCGACATACTATACAATGACTTTTTATAACTTTTTCGACATACTATACAATTACTTTTTATGACTTTTTCGACATACTATACTGTGACTTTTTATAACTTTTCTTTTTCGAAATACTACACTATGACTTTATGACTGTTCCTTTTTCGACATACTACACTATGACTGTTTATGACTTTTTCGACATACTACACTATGACTTTTTATAACTTTTTCTTTTTTGACATACGATACTATGACTTTTTTGACATATTATACTATGACTTGTTATGACTTTTTTCGACATACTATACTATGACTTTTCATCACTTTTCGACATACTATACTGTGACTTTTTGTAACTTTTTCGACATACTATACTATGACCTTTTATAACTTTTTCTTTTTCGACATACGATACTATGACTTTTTTGACATACTATACTATGACGTTTTATAACTTTTCGACATACTATACTATGACTTTTTATGACTTTTTTCGACATACTATACTATGACTTTTATAACTTTTTCGACATACTATACTATGACGTTTTATAACTTTTCGACATACTATACTATGACTTTTTATGACTTTTTTCGACATACTATACTATGACTTTTATAACTTTTTCGACATACTATACTATGACGTTTTATAACTTTTCGACATACTATACAATGACTTTTTATGACTTTTTCGACATACTATACTGTGACTTTTTGTAACTTTTTCGACATACTATACAATGACTTTTTATGACTTTTTCGACATACTATACTGTGACTTTTTGTAACTTTTTCGACATACTATACAATGACTTTTTATAACTTTTTCGACATACTATACAATTACTTTTTATGACTTTTTCGACATACTATACTGTGACTTTTTATGACTTTTTCTTTTTCGAAATACTACACTATGACTTTTTATGACTGTTCCTTTTTCGACATACGATACTATGACTTTTTTGACATATTATACTATGACTTTTTATAACTTTTTCGACATACTATGCTATGACTTTTTATAACTTTTTCGACGTACTATACTTGACTTTTTATGACTTTTTATAACTTTTCGACATACTATACTATGACTTTTCATCACTTTTCGACATACTATACTGTGACTTTTTGTAACTTTTTCGACATACTATACTATGACTTTTTGTAACTTTTTCGACATACTATACTATGACTTTTTATAACTTTTTCTTTTTCGACATACGATACTATGACTTTTTTGACATATTATACTATGACGTTTTATAACTTTTCGACATACTATACTATGACTTTTATAACTTTTTCGACATACTATACTATGACGTTTTATAACTTTTCGACATACTATACAATGACTTTTTATGACTTTTTCGACATACTATACTGTGAATTTTTGTAACTTTTTCGACATACTATACAATGACTTTTTATGACTTTTTCGACATACTATACTGTGACTTTTTGTAACTTTTTCGACATACTATACAATGACTTTTTATAACTTTTTCGACATACTATACAATTACTTTTTATGACTTTTTCGACATACTATACTGTGACTTTTTATAACTTTTTCTTTTTCGAAATACTACACTATGACTTTATGACTGTTCCTTTTTCGACATACTACACTATGACTGTTCATGACTTTTTCGACATACTACACTATGACTTTTTATAACTTTTTCTTTTTTGACATACGATACTATGACTTTTTTGACATATTATACTATGACTTGTTATGACTTTTTTTCAACATACTATACTATGACTTTTCATCACTTTTCGACATACTATACTGTGACTTTTTGTAACTTTTTCGACATACTATACTATGACCTTTTATAACTTTTTCTTTTTCGACATACGATACTATGACTTTTTTGACATATTATACTATGACGTTTTATAACTTTTCGACATACTATACTATGACTTTTTAATGACTTTTTTCGACATACTATACTATGACTTTTATAACTTTTTCAACATACTATACTATGACGTTTTATAACTTTTCGACATACTATACAATGACTTTTTATGACTTTTTCGACATACTATACTGTGACTTTTGTAACTTTTTCGACATACTATACAATGACTTTTTATGACTTTTTCGACATACTATACTGTGACTTTTTGTAACTTTTCGACATACTATACAATGACTTTTTATAACTTTTTCGACATACTATACTGTGACTTTTTGTAACTTTTTCGACATACTATACAATGACTTTTTATAACTTTTTCGACATACTATACTGTGACTTTTTGTAACTTTTTCGACATACTATACAATGACTTTTTATAACTTTTTCGACATACTATACTGTGACTTTTTGTAACTTTTCGACATACTATACAATGACTTTTTATAACTTTTTCGACATACTATACTGTGACTTTTGTAACTTTTTCGAAATACTATACAATACTTTTTATGACTTTTTCGACATACTATACTGTGACTTTTTATAACTTTTTCTTTTTCGAAATACTACACTATGACTTTTTATGACTGTTCCTTTTTCGACATACTACACTATGACTGTTTATGACTTTTTCGACATACTACACTATGACTTTTTATAACTTTTTCTTTTTTGACATACGATACTATGACTTTTTTGACATATTATACTATGACTTGTTATGACTTTTTTTCGACATACTATAATATGACTTTTTATAACTTTTTTGACGTACTATACTTGACTTTTTATAACTTTTTCTTTTCGACATACTACACTATGACTTTTATGACTTTTTTCGAAATACTATACTATGACTTTTCATCACTTTTCGACCTTTTCGACACATACTATACGACTTGTTATGACTTTTTCGACATACTACACTATGACGTTTTATAACTTTTGGACATACTATGCTATGACTTTTTATAACTTTTTGGACATACTATACTATGACTTTTTATAACTTTTTCTTTTTCGAAATACTACACTATAACTTTTTATGACTGTTCCTTTTTCGACATACTACACTATGACTTTTTATAACTTTTCGACATACTATACTATGACTGTTTATGACTTTTTCGACATACTACACTGTGAATTTTATAACTTTTTCAATATACTTACACTATGACTTTTTATAACTTTCTTTTTTGACATACGATACTATGACTTTTTTGACATATTATACTATGACTTTTTATAACTTTTTCGACATACTATGCTATGACTTTTTATAACTTTTTCGACGTACTATACTTGACTTTTTATGACTTTTTATAACTTTTCGACATACTATACTATGACTTTTCATCACTTTTCGACATACTATACTGTGACTTTTTGTAACTTTTTCGACATACTATACTATGACTTTTTATAACTTTTTCTTTTTCGACATACGATACTATGACTTTTTTGACATATTATACTATGACGTTTTATAACTTTTCGACATACTATACTATGACTTTTTATGACTTTTTTCGACATACTATACTATGACTTTTATAACTTTTTCGACATACTATACTATGACGTTTTATAACTTTTCGACATACTATACTATGACTTTTTATTACTTTTTTCGACATACTATACTATGACTTTCATAACTTTTTCGACATACTATACTATGACGTTTTATAACTTTTCGACATACTATACTATGACTTTATAACTTTTTCTTTTTCGAAATACTACACTATAACTTTTTATGACTGTTCCTTTTTCGACATACTACACTATGACTTTTTATAACTTTTCGACATACTATACTATGACTGTTTATGACTTTTTCGACATACTACACTGTGAATTTTATAACTTTTTCAATATACTTACACTATGACTTTTTATAACTCTTTCTTTTTTGACATACGATACTATGACTTTTTTGACATATTATACTATGAATTTTTATAACTTTTTCGACATACTATGCTATGACTTTTTATTACTTTTTCGACGTACTATACTTGACTTTTTATGACTTTTTATAACTTTTCGACATACTATACTATGACTTTTCATCACTTTTCGACATACTATACTGTGACTTTTTGTAACTTTTTCGACATACTATACTATGACTTTTTATAACTTTTTCTTTTTCGACATACGATACTATGACTTTTTTGACATATTATACTATGACGTTTTATAACTTTTCGACATACTATACTATGACTTTTTATGACTTTTTTCGACATACTATACTATGACTTTTATAACTTTTTCGACATACTATACTATGACGTTTTATAACTTTTCGACATACTATACTATGACTTTTTATTAGTTTTTTCGACATACTATACTATGACTTTCATAACTTTTTCGACATACTATACTATGACGTTTTATAACTTTTCGACATACTATACTATGACTTTTTATGACTTTTTTCGACATACTATACTATGACTTTTATAACTTTTTCGACATACTATACTATGACTTTTATAACTTTTTCAACATACTATACTATGACTTTTTATAACTTTCTTTTTCGACATACTACACTATGACGTTTTATAACTTTTCGACATACTATACTATGATTTTTTGACTTTTTCGACATACTATACTATGACTTTTTGTAACTTTTACGACATACTATACTATGACTTTTCATCACTTTTCGACATATTATACTGTGACTTTTTGTAACTTTTCGACATACTATAATATGACTTTTTATGACTTTTTTCGACATACTACACTATGACGTTTTATAACTTTTCGACATACTATAATATGACTTTTTATGACTTTTTTCGACATACTACACTATGACGTTTTATAACTTTTCGACATACTATACTATGACTTTTATAACTTTTTCGACATACTATACTATGACGTTTTATAACTTTTCGACATACTATCCTATGACTTTTTATGACTTTTTTCGACATACTATACTATGACTTTTAGAACTTTTTCGACATACTATACTATGACATTTTATAACTTTTCGACATACTATACTATGACTTTTTATGACTTTTTTCGACATACTATACAATGACTTTTTATAACTTTTCGACATACTATACAATTACTTTTTATGACTTTTTCGACATACTATACTGTGACTTTTTATGACTTTTTCTTTTTCGAAATACTACACTATGACTTTTTATGACTGTTCCTTTTTCGACATACGATACTATGACTTTTTTGACATATTATACTATGACTTTTTATAACTTTTTCTTTTTCGACATACGATACTATGACTTTTTTGACATATTATACTATGACGTTTTATAACTTTTCGACATACTATACTATGACTTTTTAATGACTTTTTTCGACATACTATACTATGACTTTTATAACTTTTTCAACATACTATACTATGACGTTTTATAACTTTTCGACATACTATACAATGACTTTTTATGACTTTTTCGACATACTATACTGTGACTTTTTGTAACTTTTTCGACATACTATACAATGACTTTTTATGACTTTTTCGACATACTATACTGTGACTTTTTGTAACTTTTTCGACATACTATACAATGACTTTTTATAACTTTTTCGACATACTATACTGTGACTTTTTGTAACTTTTTCGAAATACTATACAATTACTTTTTATGACTTTTTCGACATACTATACTGTGACTTTTTATAACTTTTTCTTTTTCGAAGTACTACACTATGACTTTTTATGACTGTTCCTTTTTCGACATACTACACTATGACTGTTTATGACTTTTTCGACATACTACACTATGACTTTTTATAACTTTTTCTTTTTTGACATACGATACTATGACTTTTTTGACATATTATACTATGACTTTTTATGACTTTTTTCGACATACTATACTATGACTTTTATAACTTTTTCGACATACTATACTATGACGTTTTATAACTTTTCGACATACTGTACTATGACTTTTTATTACTTTTTTCGACATACTATACTATGACTTTCATAACTTTTTCGACATACTATACTATGACGTTTTATAACTTTTCGACATACTATACTATGACTTTATAACTTTTTCTTTTTCGAAATACTACACTATAACTTTTTATGACTGTTCCTTTTTCGACATACTACACTATGACTTTTTATAACTTTTCGACATACTATACTATGACTGTTTATGACTTTTTCGACATACTACACTGTGAATTTTATAACTTTTTCAATATACTTACACTATGACTTTTTATAACTCTTTCTTTTTTGACATACGATACTATGACTTTTTTGACATATTATACTATGAATTTTTATAACTTTTTCGACATACTATGCTATGACTTTTTATTACTTTTTCGACGTACTATACTTGACTTTTTATGACTTTTTATAACTTTTCGACATACTATACTATGACTTTTCATCACTTTTCGACATACTATACTGTGACTTTTTGTAACTTTTTCGACATACTATACTATGACTTTTTATAACTTTTTCTTTTTCGACATACGATACTATGACTTTTTTGACATATTATACTATGACGTTTTATAACTTTTCGACATACTATACTATGACTTTTTATGACTTTTTTCGACATACTATACTATGACTTTTATAACTTTTTCGACATACTATACTATGACGTTTTATAACTTTTCGACATACTATACTATGACTTTTTATTAGTTTTTTCGACATACTATACTATGACTTTCATAACTTTTTCGACATACTATACTATGACGTTTTATAACTTTTCGACATACTATACTATGACTTTTTATGACTTTTTTCGACATACTATACTATGACCTTTATAACTTTTTCGACATACTATACTATGACTTTTATAACTTTTTCAACATACTATACTATGACTTTTTATAACTTTCTTTTTCGACATACTACACTATGACGTTTTATAACTTTTCGACATACTATACTATGACTTTTTTGACTTTTTCGACATACTATACTATGACTTTTTGTAACTTTTACGACATACTATACTATGACTTTTCATCACTTTTCGACATACTATACTGTGACGTTTTATAACTTTTCGACATACTATAATATGACTTTTTATGACTTTTTTCGACATACTATACAATGACGTTTTATAACTTTTCGACATACTATTCTACGACTTTTTATGACTTTTTTCGACATACTATACTATGACTTTTATAACTTTTTCGACATACTATACTATGACTTTTATAACTTTTTCGACATACTATACTATGACGTTTTATAACTTTTCGACATACTATCCTATGACTTTTTATGACTTTTTTCGACATACTATACTATGACTTTTAGAACTTTTTCGACATACTATACTATGACATTTTATAACTTTTCGACATACTATACTATGACTTTTTATGACTTTTTTCGACATACTATACAATGACTTTTTATAACTTTTTCGACATACTATACAATTACTTTTTATGACTTTTTCGACATACTATACTGTGACTTTTTATGACTTTTTCTTTTTCGAAATACTACACTATGACTTTTTATGACTGTTCCTTTTTCGACATACGATACTATGACTTTTTTGACATATTATACTATGACTTTTTATAACTTTTTCTTTTTCGACATACGATACTATGACTTTTTTGACATATTATACTATGACGTTTTATAACTTTTCGACATACTATACTATGACTTTTTAATGACTTTTTTCGACATACTATACTATGACTTTTATAACTTTTTCAACATACTATACTATGACGTTTTATAACTTTTCGACATACTATACAATGACTTTTTATGACTTTTTCGACATACTATACTGTGACTTTTTGTAACTTTTCGACATACTATACAATGACTTTTTATGACTTTTTCGACATACTATACTGTGACTTTTTGTAACTTTTTCGACATACTATACAATGACTTTTTATAACTTTTTCGACATACTATACTGTGACTTTTTGTAACTTTTTCGAAATACTATACAATTACTTTTTATGACTTTTTCGACATACTATACTGTGACTTTTTATAACTTTTTCTTTTTCGAAGTACTACACTATGACTTTTTATGACTGTTCCTTTTTCGACATACTACACTATGACTGTTTATGACTTTTTCGACATACTACACTATGACTTTTTATAACTTTTTCTTTTTTGACATACGATACTATGACTTTTTTGACATATTATACTATGACTTGTTATGACTTTTTTTCGACATACTATACTATGACTTTTTATAACTTTTTCGACGTACTATACTTGACTTTTTATAACTTTTTCTTTTTCGACATACTACACTATGACTTTTTATGACTTTTTTAGAAATACTATACTATGACTTTTCATCACTTTTCGACATACTATACTATGACTTTTTATAACTTTTTCTTTTTCGAAATAATACACTATGACTTTTTATGACTTTTCGACATACTATACTGTGACTTTTTATAACTTTTTCGACATACTACAGTATGACTTTTTATAACTTTCTTTTTCGACATACTATACTATGACTTTTTATAACTTTTTCGACATACTATACTATGACTTTTTATAACTTTCTTTTTCGACATAGTGTACTATGACGTTTTATAACTTTTCGACATACTATACTACGACTTGTTATGACTTTTTCGACATACTACACTATGACGTTTTATAACTTTTGGACATACTATGCTATGACTTTTTATAACTTTTTGGACATACTATACTATGACTTTTTATAACTTTTTCTTTATCGAAATACTACACTATAACTTTTTATGACTGTTCCTTTTTCGACATACTACACTATGACTTTTTATAACTTTTCGACATACTATACTATGACTGTTTATGACTTTTTCGACATACTACACTGTGAATTTTATAACTTTTTCAATATACTTACACTATGACTTTTTATAACTCTTTCTTTTTTGACATACGATACTATGACTTTTTTGACATATTATACTATGACTTTTTATAACTTTTTCGACATACTATGCTATGACTTTTTATAACTTTTTCGACGTACTATACTTGACTTTTTATGACTTTTTATAACTTTTCGACATACTATACTATGACTTTTTATAACTTTTTCTTTTTCGACATACGATACTATGACTTTTTTGACATATTATACTATGACGTTTTATAACTTTTCGACATACTATACTATGACTTTTTATTACTTTTTTCGACATACTATACTATGACTTTCATAACTTTTTCGACATACTATACTATGACGTTTTATAACTTTTCGACATACTATACTATGACTTTATAACTTTTTCTTTTTCGAAATACTACACTATAACTTTTTATGACTGTTCCTTTTTCGACATACTACACTATGACTTTTTATAACTTTTCGACATACTATACTATGACTGTTTATGACTTTTTCGACATACTACACTGTGAATTTTATAACTTTTTCAATATACTTACACTATGACTTTTTATAACTCTTTCTTTTTTGACATACGATACTATGACTTTTTTGACATATATACTATGACTTTTTATAACTTTTTCGACATACTATGCTATGACTTTTTATTACTTTTTCGACGTACTATACTTGACTTTTTATGACTTTTTATAACTTTTCGACATACTATACTATGACTTTTCATCACTTTTCGACATACTATACTGTGACTTTTTGTAACTTTTTCGACATACTATACTATGACTTTTTATAACTTTTTCTTTTTCGACATACGATACTATGACTTTTTTGACATATTATACTATGACGTTTTATAACTTTTCGACATACTATACTATGACTTTTTATGACTTTTTTCGACATACTATACTATGACTTTTATAACTTTTTCGACATACTATACTATGACGTTTTATAACTTTTCGACATACTATACTATGACTTTTTATTACTTTTTTCGACATACTATACTATGACTTTCATAACTTTTTCGACATACTATACTATGACGTTTTATAACTTTTCGACATACTATACTATGACTTTTTATGACTTTTTTCGACATACTATACTATGACTTTTATAACTTTTTCGACATACTATACTATGACTTTTATAACTTTTCGACATACTATACTATGATTTTTTATGACTTTTTTCGACTTACTATACTATGACTTTTATAACTTTTTCGACATACTATACTATGACGTTTTATAACTTTTCGACATACTATACTATGATTTTTTATGACTTTTTTCGACATACTATACTATGACTTTTATAACTTTTTCGACATACTATACTATGACGTTTTATAACTTTTCGACATACTATACTATGACTTTTTATGTCTTTTTTTTACATACTATACTACGACTTATGACTTTTTCGACATACTATACTGTGACTTTTTATAACTTTTTCTTTTTCGACATACGATACTATGACTTTTTTGACATACTATACTATGACGTTTTATAACTTTTTCGCCATACTGGATTTATGACTTTTTATGACTTTTTCGATATACTATACTATGACTTTTTATAACTTTTTCTTTTTCGAAATACTACAATATGACCTTTTATAACTTTTTCGACATAATATACTATGACTTTTTATAACTTTCTATCAATTCGACATATTATACTATAACTTTTTATGACTTTTTCAACATACTATACTAAGACTTTTTATTACTTTTTTGACATACTCTACTCTGAGTTTTTATGACTTTTTCAACATACTATACTATGAAATTTTATGACTTTTTTGACATATTATACTATTACGTTTTATGACTTTTTCGACATACCATACTCTGACTTTTTTTTTCGACATACTGTACTATGACTTTTTGACACACTATACTATGATTTTTTTGTGGCTTTTTCAACATACTATAGAATGACTTTTTATGACAACTGCTTAAATGAAGTACAGCCATGAAGTGTAAACAGGAAAAGCTTTACTCATGAGAAACATCAATAGAGGATTTAAACATCATCATTGAACAGCCACACAGGATCGTGAACAGAGACTTTTGTCCCAACAATTAAAAGAATTTTCCATCTACAGTCTGCAGATCGTTCAGCTGTTCTCACTGAAACCATAAACAAACTGATCACAGAGTTGGACTTCATCAAACAGACTTAAACACACAGCAGGTCCTCCAGTTTCAACCTTCATAAACTTCATTCTATAACGCAGATAACAGGCACATAATTAACATTTTAAAGCATAAAAACAAACTCCACACGGTGATCTCCTAATAAACTCTCAATAGTTCTGGTTTGTCTGATTTCTTCCACACCCATGGGCGATTTTGGGGGGTGTGCAGGCGATATGTTTCCCCCAATATTTAGAAGAGGTAGATTTGTCCCCCTTAAAAAATATGAAAGAAAACCAACTCCCCAAAAGACGTAAAAAATAACTGTTCAGGGGGCTTCAACATGTACAGAAAACAAGGTATACTGTACTGCTAACGGGGAGTTAAAGAAACACAACACACAATCACACAAACGCACACACACACTCACACTCACACACACACACACGCACACACACACACACAAACAGACAGACACGCACACACATGCACACACAATCACACAAACGCACACACGCACAAACACACATACACACACACAGAGACACAGACACACACACACACACACACACACTCACACTCACACTCACACACACACACACACACACACACACACAAACAGACAGACACGCACACACATGCACACACAATCACACAGGCACAAACACGAACACACACGCAGACACACACACACACACACACACAGACACATGCACACGAACACACACGCACACACTTGTTTCTGTGTCATCTCAGCTTGTTGCAGTGTCATTGCTGCTTGTTGCCGCGGCAGTGCTGCTTGTTGCCGCGGCATCTCTGATTGTTGCCGTGTCAGCGCAGCTTGTTGCCGTGTCATCGGTGCTTGTTGCCGCGGCAGCGCAGCAGTCTGCAGAACGTCTTCCTGAAGGTGACGTTGCACAGAGCGTAGCAGGCGGGGTTGATGGCGCTGTTGACGTAGCACAGCCAGTACCCGGCGATCCACAGCTCGAGCGGGATGCACACGTGGCAGAACGCCGCCACCACGGCCATGACGTTGTACGGCGTCCAGGTGACGATGAAGGCCAGCAGGATGGCCAGGATGGTCTTGGTGACCCTGCGTTCCCTCGCCATCACGCGGCGCCGTCGTCTCTCCTGAGAACGGAGGCTGGGGCAGCTGGCGAATGCCGCGGATGCCGTGCGGTGCAGGTCCTCGTTAGTGGACGAGGAATCCATCTCCATCTTGTTGTCATCTTCGTCCACAGCGTGGCGAGCGGCGGTGACGGTCTGAGGGTGACTTCTGGACGCTTTACGGCTCCCTCCGGGCTTCGAGATGCTGGATTCTAATTGGTTCAGAGACAGGGATATTACAGTTAACATTTATACTTAAGGACAGTACTGGAGTAAATGTACTTAATTACACCACTGGGGTTATTATTTAAGTAAATCAAAACTAAAACAAGTGCCGAAAAATGTTTTTAGTAATCTCTAAATAAAAACTAAACCTTCAAGAAAAAAAAATATATTGTAAGAGCTGAAGTCCCGCCCCTTCCTGTGTGTACGTCCCTCCCCTTCCTGTATGTAAGCCCCGCCCCATCATGTATGTAAGTTACGCCCTTTCCTGTATGTAAGTCCCGCCCCTTCCTATGTGTAAGTCCCGCCCCTTACTGTGTGTACGTCCCTCCCCTTCCTGTGTGTAAGCCCCGCCCTGTCCTGTGTATAAGTCCCGCCCCTTCTTGTATCCACCATGGGACTTTATTTCAGAAAAAAATGTATCCGATAGGGAAAGTGGAGAGACAAATAATGTTTCTATCTCATTTTGAGCAAAAAGTCGGAAGGGGCAGGACTTCTCTGCTGTGTTACCATGGTTACCTTGGTTCAGCGGTAGGTCCGAGCCGAGGTCAGAGGTCACCCAGCTGTGTCGTTTCAATAGGAAGTCTCTAACGGACGGACTGGACGTCCGAAGCGTTCCCCGCTCTGTCTGGAGCGCGCTCAGTCGGCTGTGGCTGGCTGCGGAGAGCCGGCAGTACAGGCCGACCATGACGAGCGCCGGCAGGTAGAAAGAAGGAAGCGTCGTCGCCAAGGTGACAACGGGGCTGGCGAGGAGATGAGCGTAACACTCTCCGTCTGCGACCACGCGCCGGCCGCCGCGCGTCTGCCAGCACAGAATGGCGGGCGCCCAGAGTGCCAAGGACAGCAGCCAGGCACCGCCGATCATTGCGGCCGCCGTGCCGCGTGTCCGTCTTGCGGGGTAGCTGAGCGGGCGCGTCATGCAGAGGTAGCGGTCCAGACAGATGACGAGCAGGTTTAGCACGGAGGCGGCGCTCACCACGTAGTCCAGAACCAGCCACAAGTCGCAGAGGGCGGCGCCGAGCGGCCAGCGGCCCAGCAGCACGTACAGCGTGTAAACGTTCATGGAGAGCAAGCCGATGACCAGGTCGGCCGCCGCCAGGCTCAGCAGGAAGTAGTTATTGATGGTGCGCAGGCGGCGGTTCACTTTGATGGACAGGATCACCAGCGCGTTGCCCAGCACCGTGACGGCGCTGAGGGAGCCCGATGCCACGGCGATGAGGACCAGATGAGTCGCGCCGTAGTACGGACGCGGCGCTCCTGGACCTTCAGGCAGACAGGAGGTGTTACCGGGGTTACAGGGTTCAAGCCACAAGGAGGCGTTGACGTCGGGTTTATACGTCACCCATTCCATGTCCCCCTGAAAACACACAGAGAGTTGGAGTTGCATTGTGGGTAATGTAGGCGCCAGGTTTTAATGGGGAAGAAGAATGTGTGGAATAAAAGAAGTTCAAATTTAAAGATGTTTTTGTCCCTTATGATCACCCTGTCGGGGTTGTATTCGCTATAACGATCGCCTCGCTCTACATCACGTGTGTCAAAGTCGAGGCCCGCGGGCCTAATCTGGCCACTTGCAAATTTTGATCCGGCCCGCATATCAATTTAGGTTAACAATCAGTTTTGGCCCAACTTTGTGCGCCAAACCAAAAAGACGGGAAACTTTTTTCAAACTATAATTACTGTAGACGACACAAAAGCAGAATTTGGCAGATTTCTGATTTGGTGACTAAGAAATTTTCAAACAGCCAGTCAGTTGGCATATTCAGGCCTGTAAATAGGTTATTGTAAAAAATGTAATCATTGTTTTTGCTTGATTTGTTAAATTCTATGATGGCTCAGAAACTTTTTTGCTGACTTTTTTAGGGCTTTATGTCGACCAAACTGTAAGTGAGAAGGTATATGAGACATTAGGCAATAATATAGTCAAAGATATTTGACTTTTTAGATTGAATAAAATCCCATGAACTATGAACTATACATGTCTGGCCCTTGATGTGATTCTCATTTTCCAGTGTGGTCCTTAGTAAAGTTGAGTTTGACACCCCTGCTCTACATTATCACATAACATACTAACAATGTTTAAGGATAGAGACGGGGGGTTATCTTGAGATGAACATTTATATGTTTAAACAACATCTCATGCAAATTACTCTTAAAGGCATGTGTATTTCAGTTTGTGGGGTGACCGTGTGGAATGGTCGTAACCAGGGGTCTTCAGCGTTTTTTAAGTCAAGGACCCTTAAAGGGGAACTATTTACTATTTACCTTAACTGAACAGCTCATTGGACAGAGTCATTGGAATGGTTATATGACTTTTTTCAAGTTGAATGGTGGTCGTCTCACTCCCCCCTAGTGCCTGTGAGCAGAAAAACCACCCTTGCAACTTTGGGCCTCAGTGTCAGGAAGTATCGCGTGATATCACGTAAGGAATTGCTTCACGGCACTGCACACATCCAGGAACCGACTAGCTATAAGAACAAGGTAGCGATGGAGTTTTTCACACTATCGTCATGGCTGAGCCGGCAAAAAAGAAGCAGAAAGCTAGGAAAGCATTGTCGGAGGAACAGAGAAAGAGGAAACAGCAGACTGACCGAGAGAGGAGTCAGACACAAGTAAACACAGGAGCTGTAGGGGGGGGCTCTATAGAGAAACCTGTAGGGAGCTCTATAGAGAAACCTGTAGGGGGGCTCTATAGAGAAACCTGTAGGGGGCTCTATAGAGAAACCTGTAGGGGGGGCTCTATAGAGAAACCTGTAGGGGGGGCTCTATAGAGTAAACTGTAGGGAGCTCTATAGAGAAAACTGTAGGGGGGGCTCTATAGAGAAACCTGTAGGGGGGCTCTATAGAGAAACCTGTAGGGAGCTCTATAGAGAAACCAGTAGGGGGGGGCTCTATAGAGAAACCTGTAGGGAGCTCTATAGAGAAACCTGTAGGGGGGCTCTATAGAGAAACCTGTAGGGAGCTCTATAGAGAAACCTGTAGGGGGGGGCTCTATAGAGAAACCTGTAGGGGGGCTCTATAGAGAAACCTGTAGGGAGCTCTATAGAGAAACCTGTAGGGGGGGGGGCTCTATAGAGAAACCTGTAGGGAGCTCTATAGAGAAACCTGTAGGGGGGGCTCTATAGAGAAACCTGTAGGGAGCTCTATAGAGAAACCTGTAGGGAGCTCTATAGAGAAACCTGTAGGGAGCTCTATAGAGAAACCTGTAGGGGGGGCTCTATAGAGAAACCTGTAGGGGGGGGGGGCTCTATAGAGAAACCTGTAGGGGGGCTCTATAGAGAAACCTGTAGGGGGGGCTCTATAGAGAAACCTGTAGGGAGCTCTATGGAGAAACCTGTAGGGGGGGCTCTATAGAGAAACCTGTAGGGAGCTCTATGGAGAAACCTGTAGGGGGGCTCTATAGAGAAACCTGTAGGGGGGGCTCTATAGAGAAACCTGTAGGGGGCTCTATAGAGAAACCTGTAGGGGGCTCTATAGAGAAACCTGCCAACAAAAAGAGAGAAAACAGCCCAAACTGCATAGCGCCCCTTTAACTGAGAGAGACGGATCAGGGATGCTCCTGCTACAATGTAAACCCAGATTGTCAAATTAATTAATTGGAATAAGTAATGTAAACTTAAAATTTGTTAAGGAGTTCTACTTACTTAAAACGGTTGAGTGCGAGTAGCACATACTATTATTTGAGTTTAGTAAAATGTATACATATATTGTATAAAATTCAATTGTATATTAAACTTACAATACACTAACGTGAAGGATGTTTAAAGCCTCCTACAAACCTTTTTAAACTTGAATACTAAACTATTAAAATAATTGTTGCCATGATTTTATAAATCTTGTTTTAATGTTAATCATTAATTTAATCATGTGGCAGAGTGAATCCTTAGTATTAACTGTGTCTGTTGATGTTAATCATACATGTGGCCAGTGGTATGATACGATACGACTTTTATTGTCAGCCAGGGCTGAAATTCTTTTTGCATCCCTGGGTAGCTCATATTAAAAAAAGAGGACATAGACATACATACAGACATACATAAGATGAATAGCACCAAAGGACACAAGAAACATTACCACAAATGGCATAAACACCTCACCACATATTACAAGTAAGAAAACAAAGCATACATGTATAACAACAGAAAATGACCATATGTACATACGTGTGAACATACACAGACAAGGTCTTGGAGACTTATAACCCTGAATAAATATTGCACTGGATTTAATGTAGCTGGTTTAACAATAGGATAGATTGATGTATGAAAGAGTTTTTAAGTCTGATGTGATTGAAAAAATAAACTGTCTATTTGAAGGCAGAAGCTGATATTCTCTGTGCAAAAGATGAGGAGTCATTTGAAATGTTCCTGGCCAGTCTGAGCATACTATTATTGTGAGCTTCCTGAAAGGAGTGTGCTACAGGTAGTCCAGTGGTGTAGTCTAATGTATTGTAGTGGGTATACTGTACTATATATTGGCCATAATCTGTCTTGTGGGGGCATATCATAGTGGGGGGCAGGGCCGGCGATTGCTATAGGCGAATTAGGCGATTGCCTAGGGCGTCAAATGTGTTGGGGGCTCCGTGTCGCCCTTAGGTCTACTTCTCATTAATAATAGAATTAGAATGACAAGCGAAATAAAACATGTTTATTAAACATGATCATCCTAGGGCGCCCTCTCAGCCACACGTTTGCTTGTCAACCTGATTATTAGATTGAATTGATGATTATTGTCGATCATTTCCTAATTGGGGGAAAACTTCAAACTAATGATTTAGTTTGAAGTTCCAGTGACGTGACGTTTCCAGTCTCTGGGTCAGACTCAAACACACAGAGCTCTGAAGCAGACCTGTGCGTCGCTTAGTGTCCTGTCTCGCTGTAACAATAGAGACGAGCAGCGGCAGAGACCACGGAGCTGCTGCAGCGCGCCTTCCGTGGTCTGTGCAGCTTCAGGTTTATAATGGATGCCCTCTGCTGTGGGCATACTGCGGTAGATGTGTCCCGTTTGTGCTCCGTGTATTTCTGCTGTAGATTCGGTTTTCCACCCCCGATGTAGAGCAGCGTTCAGCCACTTCCCTAAACTTTGTCTCATTCAGAGACCAGAGCCCAAACGGGGCTCTGAGTCTGTCAGAAGGTCTGACATCTAAAGTATCAGCAGAGCAATCACGTAATGCACAGCAGACTATGGTGCAGGTAGATTATTTTCTGAAATATAGTGACTTTATTGTAATAACCTATTGTATTATCACTTTATTTTTCTCAAAATATCACGACTCCTCCAAATCTCAGAGAGCACAGATGAGTTATATTTTGAATGTGCACAAAGTTTTGGACATGAGCAGAAATCTTGCTCAAACACATCAGAAATATTACAGTCCAGGGGCCTCATTTATAAAACTGTGCGTAGATTTCTGAAAGATTTCTTGCGCCAAAAAGTCAGAATTCTGATTTACACCTTGAGGCGCACACCGGTACGCACTCTTCTCGTTATTAATACGGACGTGCGTTACCTTATGCGGTCGTGCACGAGCCTCACACTCCTCCCAAGGTTGTCCCATATTTGTCAATCAATCAATGAATATTGCAGCCTTGTAAAGAAGCCCTTGATGACCAATCATGAAACGGAAAAATGGGAAAAAACACGATTCAGTGATTGTGAGATCGAGGTGCTCCTAACAGAGGTAGAACATCGAAACTAAATCCTGTTTGGAAGCCTTAACCCTTGTGTGGTGTTCATATTTTTGTTACACAGCCTTAATACTTAACAGATTTAGCTCAGTTACCAATGATACATACATCAATTATGGTTAATATTTCCCAATTACCCCTGTGAGATCACATTTATGATCATATGATCATTTTTGTTTTTTGTGAGAAAACAAGGAAATTCAATTATTAAAAAGGTAAAAAATAGAAACAAGATTTTTGATCATTATTGGTGCTTATTTCTTAGAACTTAATCAGAACAGGTGAAAGGGCTGAAATGTAACAATTTTGTAACTTTGTGTTGGAATAGCAGGTACAGAAAGACAACATTCCCGCACACAGACAATCAGACATGCCCACATAGAGACGCACAGACAGACACACACACACACACACACACACACACACACACACACACACACAGTTAGGAGGAAGACACAGTTAAGTTTCATTGCACCTACAATTATTACACTCGGGTCCAGTAGACCCGAACACCTTATATGTAATAGTTATGTGTAGGGGGGGGGGTGTACCGTGTGCAGTCATTGAAAATAAGTTATTTTTTGTTCTTCACAGAAAATGAGCCAAGGCCAATGAGTTTGAGTTAGAATAAATAATAAATAGCATAATATGTCTTTATTATTAAAATTTAGAGTGTGCTCATATCAACAGATTCTCACTCCCATCTCGTAAAATACGGACGTTTGGTCAGGTGCCTTTGTCGTTCTTATTGACGCTAAAAGTCTCCTTTAGTGTCCGCTGCACGGTGTGCAGGATCCCCTGCCTCTCCCCGTTGTACGGGGCGCATTTCACGGGGAGAGGCAGGGGAGAGCAGCGGAGGAAAAGTGCATTTCCTCCACTGCACGGTGTGGGAGGATCCCCTGCCTCTCCCCGTTGCTGGCAGCCCCTTGCCGGGCGCCGCGACCGGCTCTGGGTCGGCTTGGAAAGAACGGGATTATTGGGTTCAGGAAAACAAAAACTGAATAGGGTTCGGAAAACAGGGATTCACTAAAACGCAGTCTACAAAACCTTTGGATCATTACGGACGATCTCACGCATGGTCAAAAGGTTGTGGAAAACTGGGCACATTTTTACGCATGGAAATTCTTTAGGCTATAAATCCCGACTTTTGCGAGGAATGTTGCGACGGCAAAACTCAATCTCGCCTAGGGCAACCAAAGGGCTAGAGCCGACCCTGGTGGGGTGTCTGGGTGTCCTCCCCCAGGGAAGTTTCGAGCGTCAAGGACTTAATTTCCTGTATTCAGATACACTTTTATGCACCAATTTATGGTGGAAATACCTTTATTTAGCCTATGTGAAGAAGAAAAACACAGATGACAATTCAAAATATATAAAAATATAATGGAAAGTATGTTGTTGTGTGTCATTGGGCATTTTTGAGTGGGTATATGGAAATCCTGGAGCTTTCTTAGTGGGTATACTGCGTATATACACCACTGCATGTGGCAGAGTGAATCCTTAGGATTAACTGTATCTGTGGATGACTACCTTAGTTGTTTCCCCACTGATTTATGTTGAATACATGATAAGTTCAATTTTAGTTTTTGAAAATGAACACTAAGTTGGTGCCCCCTCCCTGCAGTAACTCTGACACCCTGTTTAAGATCTCTGGTCTAAACAATGAAATCAAACAGAGCCATAATATTATACAGTTTAAAAGTCACACTAAACATATACTACTACTAAATCACACTACACCACCCTTCACTGGTTACTAGTTGCTGCTCGAATCTGCTCCAAAACACTAGTACTTGCATACAGGCAGTGATGTAGTCTACTTGATATGCAGGTATACGCAGTATACCCACTAAGAAAGCTCCAGGATTTCCATATACCCACTTAAAAATGTGCAATGACACAACATACTTTCCATTATATTTTTGACATATTTTGAATTGTTGTGTGGGTTTTTTTCTTCACATAGGCTGAATAAAGGTATTTCAACTGTGAATTGGTGCATAAAAGTGTATAAAAATGCAGGAAATTAAGTCTTTGACGCTCCAAATTTCCCTGTGGGGAGGAGACCCAGACCCCACCCCCCAAGTCCCATTCTGGCCCATACATATACATATACAGTACAGTATACCCACTACAGTACATTGGACTACATCACTGCTCTACAGGGCCACGAACGGATCAGCCCCATCTTACATCTAGAACATGGTCTATGTAGTTTGTAGTTTGGTGTATTTGAAGTTAATGTTCTTGCAGTTACTACTTGTTGTCTGGAGTTTGTACCTTCGAGGTTAAAGGTACTTAATTGGAAGTCGTTTTAGATAAAAGCTTCAGCTCAATGACATGTAATGTTATTTACATATTAACACACATATTACGTGCAGAACATATGAAACAAAACAAAATACATTCCTCTTTATAAACTCATTGCCATACATGCCTCACTTTTACAGTTGTTTAGCATCTTCTCTTTTAGTATTTTTTTTATATTTGTAGCGTGTTACACATTGTAAACATCTGTGTTTTACATTTGTTCTAATCTTTATCTTTGTGAACATGCACATTCCCCTCTTAGTTCTTACTTGATCTCTCTAATCCCAAACAACTTATAGTTTTGTTGTTGTTTGTTTGCTTTTTGGACCCCCTGGATAAGTCCTTAAGGGCCCCACTTGTTTTTGAGAGAAAATATTTATAATTTCGTGATGATACGAAGCAAGAAAATAGTGAAAGGTTTAATTTAACTTACAGGAGATGTTGGAGCTGCACTTCCCTCCAAAACGATCAGTCTCCTCCGTCAGTCTCCTCCGTCAGTCTCCTCTGTCTCCTCCGTCTCCTCCAACAGTCTCCTTGGTCAGCAGCTGTTTATATGCTGCAGAGTACGGAAGCTTGTTGCTGCCACGTCCGGAAACTATTTTGTTAAAATGTGAATATTTCGTTTTTTAAGGTGCATAACAGTGACTAACGTTTAGATGGACTCTGATGAAGATGTAACCTTACATCGAAACAATACACTGTTTTGTCCTTCGCTGGTTGCACCGGATTGTTGTGGTCTGCAGAAGTGCAGAGAACTCTCTTTTTTACGTGAATATTTCTTATCACAATAAACATTTCACGTAATAACGTGATACTGACATGTTTTTCTTTTTCGGGGCGAGGCAGCACTAAGCCTCCATAGAGTAGAAACGCCTCATCCACCCACATCAGCTGATCATGTAATACTGAAGATGTATTCACAATTTAACAAGATATTGTATTTTAATAGTAGATTTGTAAAAAGAACATTTTCTTGTAATTTAATAATTTTCTATATGTTGTAAAAATGTGAAAAACTATCTTGCTTAAATGTGAAATATCTTGTTATTAAAATAAACATTTCACATAACGTGATACTGATATATGTTTTCTTTTGTGTGCATGGCAGCAATGTGCTATTTTCACGTTATAATAAATATAAATAAATATCTCGGCGTGGCAGCAATGAGCCTCCATAGAATAGAAACACTCATCCATCCCATCAGCTGCTCCGAGTCTCTGCCTGCTTCATGTGGGATGTAATGACTCTGAGAATAGAGCGAGCTCTGCTTCCGTTTGTTTCCATCCGGCGTTAATAAATATAATAAAACTCTAAACATTATTTAAACGGTCTGTTGACGTCTCGTCTCTCGCCGACCGAGGAACTTTAATCTGAGACAAGATCTGGATCCTGTTTCATGAAGGGGAATTATGAAGACACACTGTAAAAAATAAAAAACATTAATTTAATTTAAAATAAATAATAATTAGAAATAATTTAAATAATTAATATAATATAAAAAAACAATAAAATAAAATAATTATAATAAAATAATAAGAAATAAAAATATAAAATAATTTAAAATAACTTCAATTTAATTCGTAATTTCACAGAATAATTCTCTTTTATTTTAGCTTTTCTCCAGTTTTTTTTAAACAGTTATTGTCTGTTGACGTCTTGTCTCTCGCAGACGGAGGAACATTAATCTGAGACTAGATCTGATCATCATCAACTTTTGACCAAAGATCCATCACTAGTCCATAATAATAATAATAATAATATATTTTACAGATGCGTGAAGCAGACGCTGTGCACTGGTCCTTTGATTGCCGCTGACGATAGTCTGTGTGTGTGTGTGTGTGTGTGTGTGTGTGTGTGTGTGTGTGTGTGTGTGTGTGGTGTGTGTCCTAAACTGTGACATTTCCCTTCATATTTTTCCTGTTGAACTTTTGAATTCCCCTTGAAATAAATAATATAAAAAATATATATTCAAATGTTGGCTGAGTGAGTTTAAACTTCGGGAAGGGTAAAAGTGTGCGTGTCATTCAGAACACAAGACTAGACAAGAGTTTACTTGCAATATCACCAAAGACCCCACACATCCTGCACACACTCTCTTTAACCTCCTCCTCTCTGGCAGGCGCTACAGATCCCTGCGCACAAAAACAACCAGACATAAGAACAGCTTCTTTCCTACTGACATCACTCTACTGAAATGAACACAGAAACCACCCGCGGTGCTACCATTGGGCCCTGTTGGGCCTGGGCCCACCCATTTTAGGTCCGGGCCCGCCCATTTTGACCCAGGCCTATAGTGAGTAGTGAGTGATTTTCATTCTAGCAGTTCATCCAATAAGCAGCCCGAGGAAAGCTTTGAGTGAAAGCTTCTCAGCCAATCAGCGGCTTCTACCCCATGTGTGGACTCTTAAGCCCGCCCACAGGCTGCATCATCACCAGCAAGTGATCCAATGAAATGAATGACGTTGGCGCGCAAGCTTCTCAAGCAAGCTCAATGAGACAGACACAGACGGTAGCTACTAGCTAATATGGAACGCAACGCAAAGCAAAGCAGCTTGTTTTCATTTAAATTCAGCGAGAAACGCTCCGAGGAGCAGGAGGAGGAAACTCCTGCCATTTTAAGTAATGCGGTTACAAGTGACGAGTTACCATCCTGCTCGGCCGCCCTCTCCTCATCAAGTCCTCCCGTAGCCCCCCCCTCACACCAGCAAGGCAAGTAGGCTAACAGTTAGGCTGTTATTTCATGTCGATACAGTTCTTTTGTCATTCTGAATTTATAAGAAACAGTTAAATAATTTTGGACAGTTCCCTGTCCGCCGTGCTGGGTAAATAAATGGAGAGAGAAACAGACCCTCCAAAGATATAATTCCGTTTCAGTCTTTTTGTGTATTGAACGTTCAAAAGAGATAAATGAAGTTAGGCTTACTGCCAAGGTGTATGTCTTTGTCCGCTTCAGCACAGAGCTGAGGACAGCAACACCAGAGCCACACAGGTAGGCTACTGAGTCGCTGTCCTCAGTGCCGCAGAAAAGCACTGAAACGAAGATGAAGGGGAACCCGTTTTTTTTGGGCTTATTTTAACTGGCCCATCCAATTTTCTGGAGGCCCACCTACAATCAAAATCCTGGTGCCGCTAGTGACAGAAACAACCAGACACAAGAACAGCTTCTTTCCCTCTGCCATCACTCTACTGAACAGCGGCTAAGTGGGGTCATCTCCACTTTGACCACTCACCCTCTTCTCTACACATTATATACTTATCATTCCAATGTGCATCTTGCACACTACTTTGCACTATTGCTTTTTGCACTTTACATCCCACTCCATGTGTACTTGTCTTGATATTATGTCTTATTTGTATATTTGTATTTTTGTATATTATGTTGATATGTGCCTATATGTATATTATTGTCTATTGTACAGTATGTGTCTATATTACTATTGTCTACTGAATGTTTACTACTAAATGTCTATTTGTTGAATGTATAGAGTGTTAACACCTACCAAAGTCAAATTCCTTGTGTATGTAAGTGTACTTGGCCAATAAATCTGATTCTGATTCTGATATATAATGTTTTGAGTTCACGAGTGGAGGTTGCTTAAGTGATTGGTGTCGTTAGAGTCAACGGAAATATACAGTTGTGTGTTGTCAGCGTAGAAATGCTAGTTGATATTGTGCTTTCTAATAATTTGACCAAGTAACATGTTAAGTAGAATAGGAAATGGGCCCAGAGCAGAACCCTGTGTAAAGGTACTGAAGATGATCAAGAATTTCCGATTTCCACACAGAAAGACCTTCCAGACAGATAAGAACAGGACAGATCTACCCCTCTTGATCACCCATTTTTTAAGACATTGAATTAAAATACTATCATTAATGGTGTCAGAAGACACAGATAGATCCAACAGCAGTAAAACGGTGTGTTGACCACAGTCAACTGACATAAGCCTCTTTCTGACCAAGTAGTAAACAGGAACGTAGTTACAGGAACAGTCCACTTCTAAACAGTTCTACTAACTACTCTATCTTCTTTGCATTCACACCTGGCAAGTGGCCATAGAAGCTGACCTTTTGTTATTATAACACAGCCATCTAACCACCACTATGCAGAAAAGGGAAAAGACCCAATGTTTTGTTGACAATTGTTTGAGCTTTAAATTTAAATGAACTGCCTCAAATGTGAACTCATCAAAATAAATGAGTTTTGTAATCTGAAAATTTGTAATAAAATACATTTATGTTGTTGAAAACATAACTAAGAATTTAGACTTTCATAATAGTCTGTGAGTTCAGCACAGCTCTCCCTCTCTACACTTAAAATTAAATACAATGACAAGCACAGGAAGTCACAACTGAACTCATAAGGACACAGTCGAATGTGTTATTGTCTAAAAATAAATCTAACAAACACTCTGAAAAACTATTTCAAACTAAAATAAAATAAAATCCAAATGTCAAAAATTATAGACCAGTCCAGACAGAAAGACACAGGAGACAGTGAAGACATCAGATCATCTTAATGCTCAGCTTCTTATTTATTGTCACCGTACAGCAGATAAAGATTCACATTAGAGTTTCAAACCTCCACCAAACATCAACTGGCTGTCCTGAACTACAAAGATGTTTTCCTACTTTTCATTTTGTTTTTTTCAGACTCTTTTAGAATCATGTTAGCAGTTCATGCAGTGATTTACACCCGATCAGACTATGTGTTTCCATTCAAAGGTGCTCTAAGCGATGTTGGGTGACGTCACTTCTTGTTGACGTTCAAAGTATTTTTCAACAAAACAAGGCTAGCTCGCCCTTCCCTCCTCCTCATCCCGTCCCCTCCCCCTCCCTTCTGTGCACTAACCCTCCAACCCCCACCCCCAAATCCTTCTTGTCGGTTATTGGCTGGAACAGTTTGTTATGTTTGGTGGTGCAGGTTGGTTGTGTTCAGGGGACAGGCAGCTCGCGGATAGTGAGGAGATGTTTGCTGTATATGACAAAAAATGTTGTAGCCTAAAAAACGTGTGACATCGCTTAAAGCACCTTTAAAGATTATGGGCCCTACTTTCCTGCTGCAGTCGCCCAACTGGAGACACAACTGACTTTTCTTCCACGTTACAGCGAGCTGCGACTGCCTTAAACTAGGGCTGCACAATATATTGTTTTTTTTTATCGCTATTGCGATATCGACTTGCACAATAATCACATCGCTAAAGGCTGCGACATATCGCAGAAGTAAAATGTAACTTTCATTATTTTTTTAGTGCTGCCTTTTATATTCAATTCAATGTTCAATTTGTTCAATAAAAGAATGTTGGAAATTATTGTTTTTTTGTTGTTTTAAATTCAGCAAACTATTATATTTTAGTAGAACACTGAAAGCAGTAGAACTGAGAAGACTTTAATATCTGTTTATTTATTGCAAGTTATATCATTCTCACCATATTCAACAACTTATTGCATATTTTTCTCATATTGTGCAGCTCTACTTTAAACCACCACAGACAGTAACAAGAATTACAGTCAGTTGGTTTTGTTGTGCTGGTGCCCAGTTTCAGGAAAATAAGACCTGTTGTGAGATTAAATGCTTAATGAGAGAAAGAGAAAGAAATCACAAGATATGAGCTGATATTCTGCTGGACGTTGGTCCTGGAGAACTACAGCACAGGACGGATCTTCATGCTGATGGTCTTCAGGGAGTAGTCGTAACCTTTCCAGGTTTGCCACTCCGCTCCAACAGCAAAGAGAGATTTGTCAGCCCCCCAACGATACACGCCGTTTGGATTTGCTTTGTGACAGGTGGCATACCAGAACGCCCCCAGGTATGTTCTGGCACAGTTCCCTGTAGGCCAGGTGTCTTGGTCTTTGTCAAAGGTGGTGAACTTCATTCCGTTGTGATAACTCAGGGAGTCTCCTACAGAAACAGTGTTTGTCAAAAAGTTTATGAGACTATTTTTGATGCCCTCAAAAAAACAAAAAAAACCCCATAAATAAATACTATATATGGATGACACACATACAATGAACATCAGTGTACTCACCTGCCCCTCCATTGGTGAATCCAGACACACTCAGCACAAATCCGTCACATTCTGCACCGATGGAGAACAAAGAGTACCGAGCGAACACTTTTTTCCCCTCAAAGTCCTCCATGTCGACCAGCAGTTCAGTCTTTCTGTTCTTTGTCAGGTAGCCAATGTTGTCGAGACCTGCACAGACGCACTTTAATATTTGATGTTTTGTACAGATGTGTACATAATTCAATTAAACACTGATATTTAAATTTAGGAAAATAACTAACTGATAACTAACTGGTCACAGTTCCATTTCTGGAGTTACACAATAGAGTTTAACGCGTGTACTTAATTATCAGTGATTTTCACGGCTGTTAGTTTGGTTTAATTTCTCACCGAGCCAGAACTCTCCAGCAGCATTACCAAAGCCGGTCTTGTATTGATCCCAGCCCCTGTAGAAGTTCACAGAGCCGTCCATCCTCCTCTGGAACACCTGGGGGGGACAGGATGGACGTTTTAACTAGCTAAACACACGAGATATCTGACAGCTCATGTTTCCAGACAACAAGGTTTTTACTGGAATGTGATTCATTGTAAAGGATCAACAGGTTGACTGAATACTCACCGTCCACTGTCCTCCTTCTGAAGACATGTCACAGTACACCTACGCACAAACACATTCATCAGTAAATGTGATAATTTAGTGGTTTCAATTTGTACATTAAGTTTACACTAATGAGCACGGCCACACGGAATCTGTGGATTCAGAATTTTCAGCAGAATTTAAACAAATAAAAATAAAACCCAATGACACGAATTACAGTGCCTAAACCTAACCAATCAAACTAACGAAGGCAACAAATACTAGCCAATCAGATGCAGAGTAGGGCAGGACATTCCTTTGCATCCTGGATACTAGGGGTGTGCAATCGGAAGTTTTGACTGTGATTTCGAATTTGGCTCCTAACGATCACAAACACAATGTAATCGAGTCTGTGCAGTACTGATCGGGCATCATCGAAGTCTTGCACAACCAATTGTTTGTATAACAAAATAACTAATAAAAACAAACTTATCAGAAAACTGAACACTTGAACAAACATAAGTGTGATCAGAACTACCTTAAATGAAACTATCTTTATTCATTACCTCTAATGTTACCTGATGTGTTAAAAAAAATCAATATTCAAATGTATGCAGATGATTTAGTCATTTTTACAAAAGAAATCCAAGAAGCCTCCTTAATTCTTATGCAATTACCCATGTTCAGGATTGGATTACTAAATCAGGTCTTTTATAGAATACCAAAAAGATCTTTGTAAATTTGTGTGTATGATGTTTACAAAACAACCAGTAGAGGTGACACGTAGAGGGGAGGAGCTTGACATTGTAAATGCGTTAAAGTATCATGGGGTCACATTGGACTCTATATTAACCTTTAAAAGTCACCTGAAGAAAGGTTTCAAATATGCTTGTTTTATGTTCAAGGCTCTGTATGGCCTTGCCCCACGTCCTTTAAATTAATTCAATAAAAAGATGGCTGACAGCAGCATTGGCACCAGGGTGCACCACATTTGGACAAACTGTGCTGTCCATAAAGGGAAGTAAATATTGGAATAGCCTCCCACGTGGAATAAGGCAGTGTCCTAAATATTCTACTTGTAAGACTCAGCTCAAACAATGGCTTAAAGGCAGGGTTGGTAACGTTTTGCAATATACACCTTTTTACATATTGGTTAAAATTATCTTTACGCCCCGACATCCCCAAAGTGTACCTTGACAGCAAGCCCCACTCCAGCGGGATAGATGGTGTACACGCCACTGGGTTTGCTTTTGTCTTGCTTATGGATTGCACTGCAGTCCACCGGTCGGAGGAGCTGCTGGCAGCTGGTCAAGAGTGGAACCAGCAGGAGGAGGAAGACTGAAACCAGCTGGAAAAGAAGACATGTTGTAATTTTGACTGAGGTTTGAATCATACAAAGTGTTTTAACAGTTTGGCCTCTAGCTTCATGACGGTGTTGACAAAGTCAGATATTAGAGACAGAAAGGTGAAGCTAATTAACAAAAATTATCTGCGTGGGTTGTCTCTGTAGTAGTCTGGATCAATGGAAGTACATTTTTAGGATAAAGCCTGACGTCAGGCCCTCTGTGTGTTGCCATTCTCAAACTCCCTTCGCTATAAGAAACAACAACAACCTTTGAGCTAGCAAGCTACACCCTGAAAATGTTAAATTTTGAAGAAAATGTTGATCGTGCAACAAGACAGGCCTGCTTGGTTCTTTCAGAGAATGATTGTAAGGATTTACAAAGAAAATATTTAGGGCATTTCCTCTCTAACTGGAACATTTTGGGAGCTTTGGTGGGATTGCTGTGGACGAAGTACACACAGTAAGATACACTGGTAAGAGCCAATGAGGTTTAACCATTTATCAGCTAATTTAAATAGCTCACGTTACTGTATTGTGTCAGCAGTTATCTTCATTTAATATTGTTTGTGGCGTTTTCCTTTGCGGGGTGCAAAAAGAAATTCCTTCCTGAGACTATTTGGCATGGTCACTGTCACTGTGATCAATGCTTAGCGCTGCGCAAGACGATTGTGATTGATTTAAAGAAATGCAAACAACCCAGAGCATTTCTTTCTCCTATAACAGAATGCATCTGTGGTTTAGCCAGACCTTACTCCACAGCACTGTGGAGATAGAGCGGGCAATGCAAGACTATCCCTGTAGTAACCATCTGATCTACTGATATCAAGCTTCTTTACAGGTTCACAGAACTTTGAGATTTGTAAAATATCAGTTCACAAACTTACCTTCATTGTCAGATTTCTGCTGAAATGAATCAACTACTGATGTAGATCTGTCTGATGCTCTGAAAACACAATAAGAATAAATCAAAAGGGTAACACTTAATAATAATCATACATACATTATGATTACAACTCTACAATTCTTCAGAGTATACGTCCACTGCTGTGACTGGTCAGTTTTTTTTGAAAAACACATGAATAAAAAATCTGAAATTATGATTGAAATATCTTAATTAATGCATTAATTAATGTATTGTTCCTGCATTAAGTCATGCTTGAGATACTTTTAATCCTTGTGCATTAGTGATAGTTCATGAAGTACAAAGTGTTACAAAAATGTTTAGTTTCAGTCAACAAACTCACAGGCAACAGATTATGTGAATGAAGAATAAGAAGAGTTGGTGTTCAGGGTATCACTGAATGACCCGTAATTCATTTGTAATTATTAAATGAATAACCTGTGTATTTGTTAACTGTTTCAAAACACAAAAAAATGGAACAAAATGTTTTTCTGTCAAAAATCCGGTGACCTGTCTCGACTACTTTCTTCAAAAGGTAAAACAAAAATAAGTATTTGCAAAAATCAAAATGAATCTGTTTGCAAACAAAAAATAGAACATCAAAAAAAACCATGTCACTGCTGTTTTTGGTTTCAAACAATAAAACAAATTGTACACAGTGTTTGGATGTTTTAAAATTATTTTTACATTTTTTGATTCTGAGACCAGAAACAGTTTTTACATTTTTAATTTTAAACAAATACGTTTTTCATTAATTGCAAATTAACTACAGATTATCCAACGATACCCTGACTGTTGGTGTTCAGGTTCTGGCCTCGATGCTCCCCTTCAAAAATACACTAAAATGGGCGCCTGGATAGCTTTGTAATTGGGCGCCCGGATAGCTCAGTTGGTAGAGAGGGCGCCCATATATAGAGGTTCATGCCTTGTTGCAGCAGGCCCGGCTTCGACTCTGACCTGCAGCCTTTTGCTGAATGTCATTCCCCCTCTCTCTCCCCTTTCATGTATTCTGCTGTCCTATCAGAATAAAGGCTGAAAATGCCCCAAAAAATAATCTTTAAAAAAAAATACACTAAGATCAGAACAACAGACAAGATTTTCGTTTCCCAAACCCGATCTAACCGGAACAATATTAATGCACTAATGTTACCTTAAAGACTAAAATTTATCACATACCAGAAATTTCATTAAACTGTCACTTTTCTTTTCTTGTAGTTAAACTGCAACAAACTTCAGCTCAACGTTTCTGTAAATTCAGTCATTTCCCAAAAAGACGGTGATGTTGCCACAGCTGATCTACCGGTCACGTCTCTGTAATGTCTCTGGTTGGATGCTTACCTGTCCGAACTCAGCTGCAGGTTGAACTGAAGAGTCTCGGTGTCTTCAGAGGAAACAAGCTGCTGCTTTCTGCTTCAGACCGTCACAACTTCACTACTTATATCTGCAGAAGGCTGTGATGTCACATCACCTGCCCTTTTTACCAATACTTAGTCAATAAAGACATACAATTCCAAGGAACTTTTCTAAGTGTGTATTTAGTTTGAACCAAATATTTGAACATCAGCACAGGTAGATATTAAATTAATAGAAGAATATCATGTTTCTCTTTAATAAACAGAATTGTGTTACCAGTGAACTTCTGCATTGTGTTTACTTAGTCAGCGATACCTGGATCTCTTTCTGATGATTTCTGTTTAGTCAAACAGTCATTCAGTCTCGTCTATGCAGCATATTTCGTCTCTCGCCGACGGAGGAACAAGATCTGGATCCTGTTCAGTTTGGATTCTGTTTCATGAAGGAGAATTATTATGAAGACACACTGTAAAAAATATTAATTTAAAAAAAAAAAAAATATATATATATATATATATATATATATATAATATAAAATAAATAATAATTTAAATAATCAATATAATAATATAAAACAACTATAAAAATACAATAAAACAATTATAATAAAAAAATAAGTAATAATAAATAACCACTGGGAATAATAATAATAATATAATATAAAAACAACAAAATAAAACAATTCTAATACATTTTATTTAAATAAATAATTTAAATCTAATTTGTAATTTCACAGAATAATTCTCTTTTATGTTAGTTTTTTTCCTGTATTTATTTAAACACTCTAAATGTCTGATTTTGGAGGTCAAAGGTCAAGGTAACTATTACATATGTATTACATTTTACTGTGAAGGACTTTGTGATTTTTATCAGTGAAAGGTGCTATACAAATAAACTTTACTTACTTTATTTACTTACTGTGCCATTACATCTCCAGAACTGTAAATGTATCTCTTATTAACATGGATAGTGGGATGTACATCCCCAGGATTTGGATAAGGATAAGGCATTGGCCTCCTAAGCCAGGGATTGTGGGTTAGAGTCCCATCTGGGGTGATTTTCAGCAGAGTGGCGCAGCAGGAGCGTGCTTGGCCCAATGGAATCAAAACCATCCTCTGCTACCTGTGTTTTGCTGCTGGTGACACAATTGTAGTCACGATCCATTATCAGTGATCCTTCCGGGGCTCCGCAAGCAAGTAAACAAGCTCTCCTTTAGAAATCAAAACATCAAACTGTTCTTCCTTCAATGGGAGATATTTGTCAGATTTCATATATCATGGTATCGTACCGCTGCAAACCTAATTTAATCCCTATCAGATATATAGATATAGATATATATCAGACAACTAGCGCCGGATTACTTTGAACAGAAGAAAATAAAAATAAAAAGTCTAAGTCAATTATTTTTAGAAAAGTCAAGTCAGATATTAAAGAAAGTTGAATAACTGACCAAAACGTAGAGAAAAGGTGAGAAAAGTTGAATATTTTTAGGAGAAAAGATTAACTGGTATATGGATATTTCTCCAACCTGATTTATATGGAATTAAAAATAAAATCGAATCAGGAAACCCTCAGCGATACGAAGACTTTACGTTAACGTCGGCAAAAAAACTACAAAATCCTCTAAAGAACTGAGACAAAACGTTGAAAAAACATCGACAAAAACGTCAGAAAGTGCTGAAAAAAGCAACAAAAACTTTAAAAAACAACTTTTTTTAAGATGAAACGACACGCAGCAAAGGGCCGCAGGTCGGAGTCGAGGAGTAAACCTCTATATGGGCGCGCACTCTACCAGGTGAGCTACCCGGGTGCCAACAACACACAACTTTTTTTTCACAAGTTTTTCCTAAAAGAATTTCAGATTTTCTCTGCGTGTGTCGACCAAAACGTTGAAAAAAAACGTTCACTGCTCACTGCTGCCACGCCGAGTGGCAGCAGTGAGCCTCCGTAGAGTAGAAACACTCATCCATCCCATCAGCTGCTCCGAGTCTGCTCCTGCTTCATGTGGGATGTAATGACTCTGAGAATAGAGCGAGCTCTGCTTCCGTTTGTTTCCATCCAGCGTTAAATAATGTTTAGAGTTTTATTATATTTATTAACGGTCTGTTGACGTCTCGTCTCGTCTCTCGCCGACGGAGGAACTTTAATCTGAGACAAGATCTGGATCCTGTTTCATGAAGACACACTGTATAAAAAACAGCATGTGCAGAACAGTTTAAACATCCCATAAACTCTAAACTGAGCAGGCGGGAGTCAAACCAGTGGGTGGACAAAATAATGTGAACACTTGAGGACAGTTTAAAAGCAACACGCTCGCTGTAAAACAGGCGGTAAATAACTTTAAAAGGTTAAATATAAACAGACTGTAAAGTAGAGTTTGGAGAGTCGAGGCTCTGATGAAAGACTACGTCCAGATGCATTGTGGTAAATGTTTTAGCCGTCTGTTTAGTGTTTGATTCTCTGTTTCCTCTTTCTGTCTGTCTCTGCGTGTGTGTGTGTCTGTGTCTGAAAGAAGCAAACGCTCTGTAAAAGCATTGTATAGAAAATGAGTCGACAGCCGTCAGAGATGATTTATTATATTAAAGATAAATATTTAATCCTTCCTTCTCTCCTTTCCTTCCATATTTATTCATCCTTTTCTTTCCTACTTTTTTACGTCTTCTTTCCATCCTTCCCTTTTTCTATCCCTTTTAACCTCCTTCCCTACATACTTTCCTATTTCCTTCCCTCCTTACACGGACTACTTACCTTAAATCTTACATTAAGAGCTGCAGAGATTAATTAGTAGTCGCTGTGTCAGTAAACTGAATCAATCCTCTGCCTCCTTCCCTACTTCTTTCCTTCCTTCTCTGCCTCCTTCCCTACTTCCTATCTTCTTTCCTTCCTTTTCTCCCTTTCCTTCCCTACTTTCTTTCTTACATCTTCTTTCCATCCTTCCTAACCTTCCCTACGTACTTCCATCTTTCCTCCCCTCCTTACACAGACTACTTACTTAAAAACTTACATTAAGTGAAGAGCTGCAAAGATTAATCGATTAACCAACTATTCTGATAATCCATTAATCAGTTTGAGTCATTTTTATGATAAAACAGGTAAACTTGTGATGTCAGCTTGTTAAATAATATATATTTTCTAGTTTCTTCTCTCTAAAAATAATCAGCACTTTCAGCCCCTATTGAAAGACTTTATCTGTGGATGGAGGGACAAATATGTGGTATATTTTAGCTTTCTGCATATTTAAATTCCCATAAAGTGTGTGTGTGTGTGTGTCTGTGCGTGTGTCTCTACGTCTCTGTGTGTGTGTCAAAAAATCTGAAAATAAACAGCAGTTTCAGCCCCTAAATGAAAGACATCTTTCGATGGAGGGACAAATATTTGGTATATTTTGCTTTCTGCGGATTTAAATTCTTAATAAACTCAAAGATGAAAAGCCAAAGAACTAAAAACTCTGGATCTTTGCCCATTAACTTATTTATTTGCTCTCCATCTAACGAACTAACCTGAGTGTGTTTTTACATCCTAATAAAAAGACAAACAGGAGATTAAAAGATCTGATTTAAATAGTTTAAAACCAAACCGTTCAGGAATCTTCACTTTAACTTCGTAATAAGAATCTTCATTCAACAGAAAAACTCTCAAAGCTCTTTAATTACATCACGTCTAAAAGTCAAAGCAAAGAATCCAGCTGTACAAACTCCACGGTCCGATGCAGCCACACATCTGGACCGCTGTTACCGTTACGTTCACAGGGAACGGCGGGCACAAAGTGCCGCCGGCGGCTCCCAACAAACACGCACGCCACACAGATCCAACGTGATCCGGACATGGACCCAACGTGACCCGGACATGGACCCAAAGTGACCCGGACACGGCGTCTCCAACATGTTGGGTGATCAAGTAAAGCCAGGAGGAGCGCTGGGATCAGTTTGTGTTTCTCTCTCAGTCTTAAATTCAAACTAAAACAAGTCAACGTCTCCGTCTCGGATCACTCAGTGTCTCTGCACGGCTCCAAACACGGATCGCTTTCCATTCTCCTCCTCCTCTTCTTCATATTTTCATAGGTCCGTTTTCCCCAAATCCCCGAAACACACACATACACAACTTAAACACTGGTAGTACATGATCCTGTGTGTGTGTATGTATGTGTTTGTGTGTCTCTCCGTGGAGGAGTGTGTCTGTGTGTGTTTCTTTGCGTGTGTGTGTGTGTTTATAAAAAAACAAATTAAAACAGCACCTCTGCAGGAGTTTGAGGCTACATCCTCACCGCTATGTTCTGGTTTTTAGGAAACGTTTGTAGACAAAAACGATCTCCGTCCACACACGAGACTTAGTCAGAAAAACCTCAAAACGAAAAGAGTCAAACATAAAAATCAGACTTCAGACTTGGGCCGTTTTGAGACAAAAACGATCCGTGGTTGAAAATTAAAAAAAAGCACAAAAACAAACATTCTCATTCTGTTCACTGATTAAGTTGCTCATATTTTACCAGATTTTTTAAAAACATTTTTATTTTGTGTTGTGTAACTGAATGTTATTAACAATATACATCGAGATGGAATTGTTTTTGGATATATGACTGTTTTCATTTATATTTTACTTCATGTATTCATGTGTTTTGTTGAAGAATATTGTGAGTTGTGTCTTCAAACGTTAACGTTTAAGTAGCGTGGACGCCAGGCGGAAACGTAGCAGAAGATATTCAGTTTTTAAACCAAAACGCAGCGGTTGGAGATGCAGCCTGAGGGGCGGGGCTTAGTGTTAAGACACCAATCACAGGCCTTCTTTCCACCACAGGAACCAAACCATCCTGATTCATCGATCAGTCGTCAACAAATGTATCCCTAACTATTCTGATAATCCGTGAATCAGTTTGAGTCATTTTCTTGATGCTAAAACAGGTAAACTTGGGTGATGTCAGCTTGTTAAATGTGAATATGTTCTAGTCTCTTCTCTCCTCTGGGACAGGAAACGGAATATCTTTGAGTTGTGGACAAAACAAGACATCTGTCAGGAAGTTTAGAAGTTAAACTACACTTCCCAAGAACTGTCAGGAAGTTCAGAAGTTAAAAGGTGCCGTAGGTAGGATTGTGAAGATCCAGGACGTAGCCAAAAAATTTGAACATCAACAACTTCTCAGTCCCTATCCCCTTTCTGCTAAAGCCCAAAACGGTCTCCTAAGCCCCTCCTCCCACAAGGGAGAATGAATGCGTGTGCATGAGCAGTGATTGACACGCAG
>NC_050179.1:20313276-20335776 GCF_008315115.2 Sander lucioperca
AGGCCGGGCGGCGCCCGGGGGCCCCACATGGCGAGCTGTTCAGCCGGGTTGGACGTCTGCGGGATGAGGAGGGGAGCTGAGGCAGTGGGGGGCGTCGCGGACGGGTCCGAAGGCGGCCGGGACGCCCCCACGGCCGTCTGCGAGCCGCGGTGGATGCGATGACTCACGATGATGTTGTTCCCGAAGCCGCCCATGGACGCCATGGTGGTGCTCTGCTCCCGCTGGACCACCGCCGTCATGCCGCCTTCAGCGATCAGGCGCCGGATGCGAGCCAGAGCGTCCTCCCCCGAGACCGACTCCCCCGATGACTCTCCTGCACCAACAACAACCAATCACTGTTAATCGCTGGAGGCAACTGGCACAAAGAGTAGAAAAACTGTTCTTTATTTAATTAAATAAAGTTGTAATTCAGCAGGGAGAAAAAACACACACACACACAGACAGACAGACAGTCAGAGACAGAAAGACAGACAGACACACACACACACACACACAAAGAGCAGAAGATCATTTAGAAAAAAAGTTTATTATTTTGAAAATAAGTTGTAATATTTTGTCATATTTTATCCTTCAGTGTCTCAATGATACAGTTTCTATCAATATTATTAAAAAAGTTTAATATTTTCAAAGAAAGTTGAATGTTTTTAGAAAACAATTCAGAATATTGTAAAAAAAATAAATAAAGGAAAATTTAGGAAAAATTTAAATATTTTTTGAAGTCTTAACATTTTGTTGAAAAGTAAATATTTTAGGGGAAAAGTGGAATATTTTAGGAAAAGTGAAATAATTTTGAAATAGACAAAATATTTTTCGAAAAATTACAGAATATTTTTTTTTTTTTTTGTCGGAACATTTGAGCGAAAAGTCAAATATTTTCGCCAAAAGTTGTAATATTTTTTAGGAAAAATCTGAATATTTTGAGAATAAAAAAGTCAGATGTATAGACAACTATCACATGTGAGTCTTAATCTTTAATTTGGAAAATGTTTGTGGTGAAACCTCACTCAGGGCCAAATTAAAGAAAATAATCTTTACTCAAACTTCAGAAAAAAAAAGAAACGATGGCTTTGATGATTTATTCAGCAGGGAGAATACACACACACACACACACACACACACACACACACACACACACACACACACACACACACACAGTCATACACAGAGCTAATATTGGAATAAACACCGTCAGCCTACACAATTTTACAAACAAATATTGATGTCTGTTTTATTACTATTAAATTATTAAATTATTACACAAAACAGGTTCAATGCATCGGAGTAACACATGATCTCAAACAGGTTGTTTCAGAAAAGTTGGAAAGGACAGCACATTTCTTATGATGCTCTGTAACGGAGCATTAATTAGGTCGGCCGCGGGAAAGCCATCAGACAGCTCCGCTGAGAAATGATCCCTAAAGCCAGGAACGCCGCACGCTGACGCCAGGAACGGCGCGCGCTGACGCCAGGAGCGCCACGCTGACGCCAGGAACGGCGCGCGCTGACGCCAGGAGCGCCACGCTGACGCCAGGAGCGCCACGCTGACGCCAGGAACGCCACGCTCTGACGGCAGGAACGCCACGCTCTGACGGCAGGAACGCCACGCTGACGCCAGGAACGCCGCGCTCTGACGCCAGGAACGCCGCGCTGACACCAGGAACGCCGCGCTCTGACGCCAGGAACGCCACGCTGACGCCAGGAACGCCGCGCTCTGACGCCAGGAACGCCACGCTGACGCCAGGAACGCCACGCTGACGCTAGGAACGCCGCGCTCTGACGCCAGGAACGCCACGCTGACGCCAGTAACGCCGCGCTCTGACGCCAGGAACAACGCGCGCTGAAGCCGCAGGAACGCAGCGCGCTGAAGCCAGCAATGCAGCGCGCTGAAGCCAGGAACGCCGCATGCTGAAGCGCCGCTAATAACCGTGAAGTGTAGATTAGTGCCAGATCACGCGCCTGGCTGTTTATGCCAGACGCACAGTTCTCCACCCCGGTCACAAAGCTATCCTCTTCTCCACTCTACAAAACGTATCTCTCTCTCTCTGTGTGTGTGTGTGTGTGTGTGTCTGTGTTTGTGTTTCTGTGTGTGTGTGTGTGTGTGCGTGCGTTTCTGTGTCTATCTATCTATCTATCTATCTATCTATCTATCTATCTATCTATCTATCTATCTATCTATCTGTGTGTGTGTGTGTGTGTGTGTGTGTGTGTGTGTCTCTCTCTGTGTGTGTGTCTCTGTGTGTGTGTCTCTCTCTGTGTGTGTGTGTGTATGTCTCTGTGTCTGTCTGTGTGTGTGTGTCTCTCTGTGTGTGTGTCTGTGTGTGTGTGTGTGTGTCTGTGTGTCTCTCTGTGTGTGTGTGTGTGTATGTCTCTGTGTCTGTCTCTGTGTGTGTGTGTGTGTGTGTGTCTCTCTGTGTGTGTGTGTGTGTGTGTGTCTCTGTGTGTGTGTGTGTGTGTGTGTGTGTCTCTGTGTGTGTGTGTGTGTGTCTCTGTGTGTGTGTGTCTCTCTGTGTGTGTGTGTGTGTGTGTGTGTGTGTGTCTCTGTGTGTGTGTGTGTGTGTGTGTGTGTGTGTGTGTGTGTGTCTCTCTCTGTGTGTGTGTGTGTGTGTGTGTGTGTGTGTGTGTGTGTGTGTGTCTGTGTGTGTGTGTGTGTGTGTGTGTGTGTCTCTGTGTGTGTGTGTGTGTGTGTGTGTGTGTGTGTGTCTCTCTCTGTGTGTGTGTGTGTGTGTGTGTGTGTGTGTGTGTGTGTGTGTGTGTGTGTGTCTCTCTCCCTGATCATGTGTCTCACTGTAGACCAGCTAAGAAGTCAAGGCAGCCAAAATCCTGAGAAACCTGGGCGTTTTATTTTGAAATGTATTTTATTTTGTAAAGTATCCGGCTGCACTGTGGCCTTCCTGTATGTGACTACCTGCCTGGCTCGACACATCCGCTCGCAGAATAAATAGAGGCGACGCGGAAACGAAATGAATAAGATCAAATCAAGACGCACTCTCTCAAAAACACACGGCCGCACACGAGTCAAACAACTTGTTTTAGCTCCATGCTCACATCTAAGAGTAGTTTTACATTTTAAAACGCTGCAAAGTAACAAAGGGAAGTGTTGTAACCCCTCAGTGTGGCTGAGCAGTACCCGTGCCAGCTGTGGATGTGTTGGGCTCCGCTGAAGCTTCGCCCTGGCTGCCGGCCTGGGACGCCACGGCCGCAAGCTGCCCCGGAGCCGATCCACTCGTAGACGGAGTCTCAGGAGGGACATCTGGGGAGAGACAACCAGCGTTAGGGTAAAAACAGGTCTTAAGATATCAGGGGATACTTTCAACTAAGGGTGGGGAAAGAAATCGATCCGTGTATGTATCAGATTTATTTTGCGATGACTTAAATAAAGTTGATTGTAAAATACCCCCACATCATCACATACCCTTCACCATACCCCCACATCATCACATACCCTTCACCATACCCCACATCATCACATACCCTTCACCATACCCCACATCATCACATACCCTTCACCATACCCCCACATCATCACATACCCTTCACCGTACCCCCACATCATCACATACCCTTCACCATACCTACAGATTGGCATGGTTTTATTTCAGTTAGCCTAATAGCTAACCGAGGAGGATTTGATGCGACTTTTACGTCAATCTACATCGACATTTGTCACAATTATGCCCCAGTGGGAGTTAGCCCTCGACACAGACGGTAACATTAAAAACTAGGGCTGCAACTAACGATTATTTTCATAGTCGATTAATCTGTTGATTATTTTCTCGATTAATCGGTTAGTTGTTTGATCTATAAAAATGTCAAAACATGGTGAAACATGTGGATCAGTGTTTCCCAAAGTCTAAGAGGACGTCCTCAAATGTCTTGTTCTGTCTAAAACTCAAAGATCTTCAGTTAACTGTCCCAGAGGAGAGAAGAGACTAGAAGATATTCACATTTAACAAGCTGGAATCAGAGAAATCAGATTTTCTTTTATAAAAAAATGACTCAAACGATTAATCGATTATCAAAATAGTTGGCGATTAATTTAATAGTTGACAACTAATCGATTAATCGTTGCACCTCTATTAAAAACTAGACTAGGCTACAACTTGGAGACCAGTGATGGAGCGAGTCAATGGAGGGAGAAGGAGCTGTTATTTAGTGTAGGCTCATTAATGTCACGGCTGCCATTAGGCAAACATTTAGAAATAAAAGTGAAAATGCTGACTTCCTCCTAACCTCCCTAACTTTAGTGCGACAGCGTGCTGCGTCTGATGTCATTGGTATTGGTCTTTTGATCATGTGGGTCAGTTCGAAACCACCAACAGTTCCCACTGGAATCTGATATAGGCCACATTTTAGAAGGTCATGTGAACAGACAAACAAAAAAATCTGATCTGACCGAAAAAATCTCAATTAAGCATCAAGACTTGGGGTGTGAACGTAGCCTCTGCACATGGTCCCGGCTCTGATTTCTACGCTGGGTTGTTAATATGATTTGACTTTTCTTTGAGAGTGCCCGAACCTCTAACGGCTTCAGAAGACACCAAAATATCAGTTGCAGTGTTCAAACTTTTCACAAGATTAGGTTATTTTACAGCTCTTAAATAAAGTCTTTTCTCCCGAGCTTGGCAAATAAAATCCGCTACAAAAAAGGTTTATTTTTTTTTTTTAGTATAACTTAATTTTTTCATAATCAATGAGTATTCTTTTGTTGTTGTGATTCCTAAATTTTTATCCTTTTTTTAAATTTCTTTTACAGACTTTAAAAAGTGTTTCACAGGAAATAAATCAAACCCACATACAAGCCCATTTCTAAACGTGTGAACGGTGCCTTTAAAGACTCCGTTTAGCGGAGGCATTATAACGTTTCAGTACTTGGCGCCGGCTGCGGAGCGCTGGGCTCCGGCAGCTCCCTCTCCGTTTGTGTCTCGGCGTTCTGCAGCTGGATGATTGGCGTCTGGGTTCCCTGTGATGTCACTGAGGGGGCGGGATGTCGGGGCTGAAGACCAATCGCGTTCATCAGACCCATGTCTCTGTCCAGTCTCCAGCCAGAGCGATTTGGACTAAAAGATGAATCACAGAACCATAATTTCGTTAGTTAGTGCAGCACAAACATCTAACATTAGTCCTTGTTGAGCCTGAACTTTGCCTGGTCTCTATTGTGTAATAATGCTTGTATAACCTCAACCCTGTGATCAAACTATCAAGTTATATACATCATATCAGGACGTGCATGCTGCAGGGATGCTTTTAAAAATTGTTCTCCCAAGTGTTGGCAATCAGGGGAAACAAAAATAAACTCTGTAACTAACAAAAATATAGTTTTTTTGCCAGGAAAGTCCATGCGTTGTGGAGGAAGGTCTGGTCTTACTTTACACACTTCAGGCTGCTGCAGCTAGCTCAGGGGACAGACTGTAGGACACTAGGTGGTACAGCCTGAGACAGCTAGCTCAGGGGACAGACTGTAGGACACTAGGTGGTACAGCCTGAGACAGCTAGCTAAGTCTCAATAGCATTTAAAGCTACAGACACAGAAATGGCACATCCTAAGGAGAGCTCATTGTGGGACTGGCTCTAGTGGCTGGAATTCTGCTCCAAGGCTGAATTTAGGGAAAGAGACTTCAGATACAGTATTAGGGGACCACTAAGGCCTATATAAGAGACTTCAGATACAGTATTAGGGGACCACTAAGGCCTATATAAGAGACTTCAGATACAGTATTAGGGGACCACTAAGGCCTATATAAGAGACTTCAGATACAGTATTAGGGGACCACTAAGGTCTATATAAGAGACTTCAGATACAGTATTAGGGGACCACTAAGGCCTATATAAGAGACTTCAGATACAGTATTAGGGGACCACTAAGGCCTATATAAGAGACTTCAGATACAGTATTAGGGGACCACTAAGGCCTATATAAGAGACTTCAGATACAGTATTAGGGGACCACTAAGGCCTATATAAGAGACTTCAGATACAGTATTAGGGGACCACTAAGGTCTATATAAGAGACTTCAGATACAGTATTAGGGGACCACTAAGGTCTATATAAAAGAGACTTCAGATACAGTATTAGGGGACCACTAAGGTCTATATAAAAGCATCCATAAAGGATTTAAAATGTTCAACAATCGAATGAGGCTCAAATGTTGAAATGCTGAGAACAGGACTTCAACAAACTGTTTGTTTGTGTGACAGAATTATATGATCTGTAACCGTGGAAACTAAAAATCTGATAATAAGTGGGGCTGGGTAGCGCCAGTGATTTCCTCAGTCGACTCCAGATTTGATTATATTTCTGATTGGATATCAATGAGGGCAGGGAAATGTCAGCTCCAATCCTAGTTTATCTCAGATATAAAAAGAGACTCTCAGAGAACAAACACTGTAAATTAAACAAGCAAGAAGCATGTTTACATTAAGAACTGAGTCCCAAAGTCTCCATTCATGGTGAAAAGACAGATATGAAAAGATCCATTTGTGTATGAGAAAAAAGTTGAATATTTTTAAGAAAAAAGTTGAGTATTTTGAGTGGGGGAAAGTCAGAATATTCACCTTTTTTCCTGAAAATGTGCTGAGGAAAAACAGTGAATATTTTTAGAAAATCGATTATTTTAACTCACCCTGGTCGGTCAGAACCTCGAGTCCGGCTGGTTCCACTGTTGTTAACGGAGAACAACGGCTCGCTGCTCGACTCAGCTGGACTCTCACCGTCGCTACGGTAGAACCTGGACGCACACACACACACACACACACACACACACACACACAGACGCACAGAGACCCACACACACACACAGAGACCCACACACACACACACACACACAGACACACACACAGACAGACACACAGACAGACACACACACACACACACACACACACACACACACACACACACACACAAAAAGTTAATTGACTTCCTTTCAGGAAGCCTAAAAGCAGAGGCGGGACGCCTTCGTGGAATCTGTCGGACCGTGACCTCATTAGCAGCACTAATTGATCCTCTCAGGTTAACGGTCTTCCTGTTCACATCGAGCACCAGGATAATCACGTCGTTACGTTCTCTGTGTGGAGGAGTAGGAAGGGAAACCCAAACAACCAGGAGGACATCTGTGTCCATTCTAGGTCAGCCGCACCACTTCTCTTTCAGTTGGCGTGCAAGACGATCCAGGAGAGGATGCACCAAGTGACTAAATCTAATAATAGGTTATTAATAACTCGGCTAAACAGAGACACAAAGGAGAACACGGTCCATGTTCAACAAGCATCTGTAAGAAGGAGATTACTCCTAAAGCTCTTTGCACACCGGGGACGTTTTTAAATTTAAATTATTCCGAAACGTTTTTGTTTGGAGTGCTTTCACACAGAGCGTGAATGTTGCGCGGCGATAAAATAACGTAATTCTTTCCTGAAACAAAGTGGATTTTTCGGAGCTTTCGCACCGCGAATACAGACATCAACCAATCACGTTGTGTTGTCCGCTTATGGGGATCATAATAGGACAACACGGAGTCTGAACCACAGACTGTATAAACTTTATTACTCCTTTCAACTTTGACCAAGGCAGCATTTACCAGTTTTACAGTGGCACTCATGAGTGTATGAAGCCATGCTAAAGTTGACTAAAAAGAGGAATAAAAAAATCATCTGTTGGAAATTGATCTTAATGCCTTAATTATATGCCTTAAAATGTGTGTTAGCTATCAGACTCACACAGGCCGGCAGATGACCAGGTCCCCCTTGTTGGTTCCGTACGCCAGACCCATCCCCGGGTCCGGCAGCCAGCGAGCTGAGTTGATGCTGACGTGGCGCCGCTGGTCTGGAGCCATCGGGTAAACCACGTTAAACACCATCTGAAACACACCGGTCAGTTAGATTAGCACACACACACACACACACACACACACACACACACACACACACAGATATAGATATAGACATACACACACACAGATATAGATATAGACATACACACACACACACACACACACACACACACACAGATATAGACATATACACACACACACACACACACCAGCAGATTCAACACACACACACACACACACACACACACACACACACACACACACACACACACCAGCAGATTCAACATACACACACACACCGGCAGATTAGCGCAGACACAGACACAGACACACACACACACACACACACACACACACACAATCTTACCCTGATGGAGGTCTCTCCTCCGTGGGGCTGCTGCAGGCGGAAGACTTGCGCCACCATGTGGTCGGTGGTGGGATGCAGCAGGATCCTGCGAGAGGCCAGGCCGACCATCACATAGCAGCCCATTGGAGACAAGCTAACGGAGATAGCATTCGGACCTGCCGGAGGAGAAACACAACAAACCCTTTCATCACAGTTGATTGTTACATTACAGCTTGGTTCTTGTTTAATACTGGACCAGTTTCACTTATTGTTGTTCCATATATATAAAATACCAAAGTTGCAGTTTAATGCAAGACTTCCATCTACTAACTCCCTGCTTTTAAACGTATTCACAGTGTTTGTTGGGTGAAAGTGTACCGAATCTCTTGGTGTAGAGCATCTCTCCCAGGTTGTGGGGAGCCAGAGAGTAGATGGCCAGGATGCCCTCGTCTGGAAAACCCCGCTGGCTGCTGGGAATGAAGACGGCCAACAGCTGACCGTCTGCAGAGATGTCGCAACTGGCGTCATTGTAGATTTTACAGTTTGGCACCAGGACGTTGACTGAGGCTGGAGAGGAGACATACAAACACAGATCAGACAGATCTCTCTTCGGCATTTACCAACATTTTATTATCACTACGCCTCTAAAACAGCAGCTGGACATCGGAGTAGCTGACAGCAGTAATGTGTGAGGAGGAGTTGTCGTACCGTTGCTGATCTCCGGCAGGTCAAACTTGGTGAAGTCCCACCACTGCAGACGGTACGTGGTGTTAGCGATGTTGCTGGCGACCGCAGACTGGCCGTCCCCGATCGATGCCCCTGGAACAGAAAAGTAAAACACTGTTAATGTTAAATACAGAGGAGTGTGTGTGTGTGTGTCTGTTTGTGTGTGTGTCTCTACACGTGTGTGTGTGTGTGTGTCTGTGTGTGTGTCTCTGCCTGTCTGTGTGTGTGTGTGTGTGTGTGTGTGTGTCTGTGTCTCTGTGTGTGTGTGTGTGTGTGTGTGTGTCTGTGTCTCTGTGTGTGTGTGTGTGTCTGTCTCTCTGTGTCTGTGTGTGTGTCTCTGTCTGTGTGTGTGTGTGTGTGTGTGTGTGTGTGTGTGTGTCTGTGTGTGTCTCTGTGTGTGTCTCTGTGTGTGTCTCTGTGTGTGTCTGTCTCTGTGTGTGTGTGTGTGTGTGTGTGTGTGTGTGTGTGTCTGTGTCTCTGTGTGTGTCTGTGTGTGTGTCTGTCTCTGTGTGTGTGTGTGTGTGTGTGTGTGTCTGTGTCTCTGTGTGTGTCTGTGTGTGTGTCTGTCTCTGTGTGTGTGTGTGTGTGTGTGTGTGTCTGTGTCTCTGTGTGTCGGTGTGTGTGTGTTTACCAGCGAGCACTCTGTTGACAGAGGAGTGTGTGGCGAGGCCAGGCTGCCCTCGTTCGTGGAAGATCCCGGCGTAGGGCAGGTACTCTGGGAGGAGGAAACGTCTGGAGGACGACAGGACACAACATTTAAAACCAAACCTGGACTGGAAGCTACAGCTGTGCAATGAATCCAAATTTTAATCGTGATTACGAGTTTGCCTCCTCCTGACGATCACAAAAACAAAGTAATCAAGAAATATTTGCACATTAAGTGTTATAGGTTAACTTCTACTTTGTTTGAATGAAATTGAAATGATGAACTGAAAAGACTGAAGAGCAAAGTCATGTTAGTTGAAGGTGTTTTTTCTGCCTGCCCCTGCGACGTGTAATGTCAAGCCTGGTTCACACGGGACGATTTTAAAATTGTCGGCCGATTTTCCAATCCTGAGAGACTCCACACACGGCGATATAAAATCACGGTCTAACAGTTTTGGTCGTACAGCGTGTGGTACAACACATCACACACGAACCGATCTGACTCCCCAGCATTCCCAGGTCAGACGGGAAATCTCGCAAAATCCCTCGAGATCAAACGTGACTTCAGAGTAAACAATCATGGCGGACGACTTCTTTGACCATCGCCTTTTCTTTTGATAACGTTTTTTTTCGGTTAAAAACAAACTACAAACTATCGCCACTGCATCCTCTTCGTCCTCCGTCTCCGACGTCCACCAGACTTTCTGGTGCGCCGTGCCGGCGGCTGTCTTGATGTTGTTTCCCGGTGCTTTCCTCGCCGCCTCGTCACCTCGCTTTCTGATTGGCTACACGCCACAGTCCACAGGCTGCGTGCTTGTTTGTCCCCGGGGGACACCACACACGAGGAGAAATCGGGCCAAAACAATCCAACATGTTGGATATCCCCGATTTGAGATGGGAGCGGTCCCGACGTCCTTCCGAGCAGACGAGAGCAGTCTTAACACACCACACACGGCAGGAACATCTGATCAGATTATTTTACCATGATCGGAGCATCCTTAAGATTGTCAGAAGGGGGGAATCGGGGCTAAAATCAGCCTAATTATCCTGCCGTGGGAACCAGGCTTTAGACAGCCAATCACAGGCATTATTAGATCTTGGTCAGGGCTCGACATTAAGGCTTGGCCGGGACGAGTGGATTTTTTGTAGGGCAAGTGGAAGAGAAATTTACTTTAACTAAGTTAAAACTCAAACAAAATAAAATGCCATGTTACTTCACGTTACGTGCCACTCATTATGTCTATTTTACCGATTTCAAACTAATAAATTTTTCCCCACAATCTGTTGAACCAGCGTCCAACTCAGAATGCTTTGATTGGCCAATCAGGAGTCGGTCCAAGTAGTGATGCACCGATGTGAAAATTGTGGCCGATACCGATAACCGATATTAATATTGCTGTTATGGCCGATACAGATATTTACCTGTGTCGATATCTCTGTATAGAAAACACATTTTTATGATAATCAAAATGCTTTTTTTTGTTTTTTTAATTTTGTGATTTATTTTCCAAAAAGACTGATATTGGGCACCTTTACCTGTGTGCAAAATATGACTGTCATCAGATTTTCAGAAGAAAAAATTTATATAATTTGACATTGAACCGATACCGATGTGTTAAAAAAATGACCATATCGGTCGATATTATATCGGCGGCCGATATATCGTGCACCACTAGGTCCAAGTAATAGTGGCAGCGGTCTAAACATACATGTTGACCTGCCTCAGAACAACAGCGGTGGAGACTGGAGTGATGAGTGATGTTTCTTCAGGCTCTGCAGCCCGGCCAAGTGCCAGGGAAAGCCCCGGGAACATTTAACCTTACAACAACAGCACCATACGAGATAAAAAGGGAAAGAAAATTTGTGAACAGCTGGAGAGATGAATTCGACTGGTTGCGTTATGAAGAATGTTCTGCGCCGTCTGCCGGGGGGGGCAACCCAACTTGGCAAGTAAGTGACGTTAGCTAGCTAGCGTCGGCAGCTGTGTACCTAGCAAGCATTAGCAGCATTTGTATCGGTTACGTAGTTAAATATCAGCTAATATAGCACTGTAAAGTAGCTACACCTTTTAAAGGATCCCTTGGTAAATCAGCTTCTTTCAAACCAGCTTTCAACAGTTTGTTCAAATTCTGCATTAGCAAAAAAAGAAAAATATTATAAAATAAAATATAAAAATCTTTACCCGGACAAGTGACTTTTGTGTATGGACAAGAGAAACGTAAATGTACTTGTCCAAAGGACAAGTGCCTCAAAAAGTTAATGTCGAGCCCTGTTGGTAGAAGCATGCTGCATGCTGATTGGCTCCCTGGCGCTGATATGATTTACATCTAAGGTATTGAAGGACGAGGCATTTTTCGATACTCGATACTTTAGAGGCAATTCGGTCGGTGCCTAAAAAGTATTGAATTTAGTACCCAGCCCTAAAAAAAAATCCTGATTTCAATATTGACTAAAATAATCGGGATTATGATTTTTTCCATAATCAAGCAGCAGTACTGGAAAGGATAACTTATGTCTGTGTTTAACTTCTGCACACATCAGCATGTAAAACGACATAAAACACAAGTTCATGTTTCCCGATGGTGGTTGTAGACGGCGTTTAGAAAGAGGAGAGAGCTGGGCGTTAGGTCTTAGAGGCGACTCACCGTGGGACGAAGCGGCCGAGCGAGGGCGCAGACATCCTGGCGTTACGTGGAGTCCTGTGCCTCGCTCTGTCTCCAGTATCACTGGGAAAGAAAAGACAACGGTGAGGATACACAGCAGAACACACTGCTTTCATAAACAGTACAGGTTACAACTCCACTAAACCATTATTTTTTCGTTGTTCTTTAAGTGCTAGGGTCCTATCTTGCGCCCGGCACAGCACGGCACTGAACCCCACGCAAGTGTCTCTGCTAGTTTAAGACCGACGCTCCCGGATTTTACAACCGACCATAATTGCGGCTCATTCAGAATACGATCTCATATAAGATAGTTCATCGAAACGTGTTTCTGAAAACATTTTAAGAGAGAAATAGGCCGTGCAGTTGCTGAATCTGTCTTCATTTCAGATCAACAAAGGTCAGTTTAAAAGATTTGTCAGATTTTGAGAGGCTGTTCGTCACGCTAACACATAAGTGCACTGAATCGCTAGTCAAGGGCTAGAACTCCACCAATCAGATTGGTCATTGAGTCCGACTGCCCACCCTCCGACCCAGCAAGTCAGGTCGGCCAAAATAAAGGCAGCCGGCACGGAACACACCGAACAGACTCGAGTCACCGACCTCGCCAGACTGTCAGACGGACGGTTATCGGCTCGGTGTGTCAAGGCCTTTAGCCCAAAGGGTCTTACAAATGTCAAGGCAGCAATCATTGGACAAATGTATTACAGACCAAAACCTTTGGTGATGTTGTATCCCAAAAAACAGTTTACCCTTAACCATTTCATAAACTGTAAAACTGTATTTGTTATATATAGACCTGAATGCCCTGACTGCAAAGATTTTATATAGGAAGAACAAAGAGACGTTTGCAGGACAGATTGGCTGAACATAAATATGCAATCTGCACAGGCAACATGAACTATCCTATGACGAGGCACTACAGGGAACACCATAACAGTGACCCATCTGCTGTACAGGCATGTGGGATTGACCATATACCACTGTCAATCATGAGTGCATGATACTAGGGATGCACCGATCTGACTTTTTCAGTCCCGATACCGATGCCAGGGCTTTGTGTATCTGTCCGATACCGATACCTTCCACCTTATACCTTCCTTCCACCATGTGGAAGAGACTAAAGGCACCAGACTTTCCTAACTAAACAGTACTTTCCTAACTAAGACAAAATAACAGATGTAATGTATTGAATTCTTATTGTACACTCAACTTTTCCAGCATGCAACACACGTGCGACAGAGGGGAAAAAAACTAACAAAACTTGTTGATTGACAAAATAGCTGGATCGGGGATCGGAAAAAATAACAGAGCCACGAGCCGAGCGAGCTATTTTGTCAATATCGGGACCGATATCCGATCTTAATATCGGTGCACCCCTACGAGGCACTACAGGGAACACCATAATAGTGACCCATCTACCGTACAGGCCTTCGGGATTGGCCATATACCACTGTCACTAAGGAAAGGGGACAGGCAAAAACAACTAAACCAGAGAGAACGTTTCTGGATTGACAAACTGCAGGCTACTAGATGCCCAGGCCGGAATGAAGAACTAGATGTCAGTGTCTTCCTGTAAACCGTACCCTTTATTTTTAACATGTGTTGTAGTGATGCATGCATTGTATGTAACCTTTGTGTGTAGTCACAAAAACTCTGTTCTATTAAATGCCAAGGAGGACATCTAGTGGTCTTTGTATAATACTACAACCCTAAACCTGCCTCTGCCAAATGGAGGCTTCTGATTGGTGGTTTGAAAGTAACCTGCACCTGGGTTGAATTTCGGGAAAGAGACTTCAGATACAGTATTAGAGGACCACTAAGGTCTATATAAAGATACTTCAGATACAGTATTAGAGGACCACTAAGGTCTATATAAAGAGACTTCAGATACAGTATTAGGGGACCACTAAGGTCTATATAAAGAGACTTCAGATACAGTATTAGGGGACCACTAAGGTCTATATAAAGAGACTTCAGATACAGTATTAGGGGACCACTAAGGTCTATATAAAGAGACTTCAGATACAGTATTAGGGGGACCACTAAGGTCTATATAAAGAGACTTCAGATACAGTATTAGGGGACCACTAAGGCCTATATAAAAGCATCTAAAAAGCAGCATGTCATAGCACCTTTAATCATCTTTATGTAAAGCAAACAGCTTCTCTTTCTCTTCCTGTCTCAGACACTCAGTCAGCTACATCAGATGAGGTGCAGTATACTGTTAAATAGTTCAACCATGTAGGACACGTGTGTAATGGAAATGTATCTGTTATACTGTTGCTTAATCTTTCTTATAAATCTGCAGTTTCTACTTTTATACAAATGTCTAGACAGAGTGTACTGATGTACGCATCAGGGATGCACCGAATCCAGGATTCAGCTTCGGCCGAATATTGGGCTTTTTGAAGGGGTTGGGTTTCCACCGAACTGAACCCTACGCTTGCACTCCACGCGCTACACGCTGGTCACCGTAATGACGGCGCCGTTGATTACAGGAAGGTGTTTACGTAGGTGGAGCGTTCAATGCAGTAGGCTGTGAGAAAGTGGAAATGGAAATGGAACTGGAGAGCAGAAAAAGTGTAGTTTGGTAGTACTTTCAGTCAAAAGAAGGCCATTCAAGTCCAGCTACATGTTCAATCTGCAATGCTGATTAGTCTGCTGGTGGCGAGGACCCTAAACTATACACAACATCACCACTGTTACAACATCTGGTATCAAACATCTGGAAGAATACGAGTTGTGATGAAGGAATCTACAGACAGCAGCCAGAATGCAGCAACTTCAGGTACGGCAAAGGAAGGACAGTCACTGTTTACTTCATTAATGAGTTTACTGTGTTCGTGGACTGAGGATGGGACGAGGATTCAGCAGAATCTCAACCAGGGGAGTCAGGATTCGGCCGAACCCCAAAAATCTGGATTCAGTGCATCCCTAGTATACATGCACTTTCGACCCTGCTCATACCACAAGTTGTTTGTTCCTCTTCGATAACCACAAAGCTGGTTCAATCAGTCTCCCCCTAACCTTACTTAGGCCTTTCACTTCTGTCACAACCAGGCCTTTACTGCCCAGCAACAGAAGTTCAGAAGTACCTTCTGCTTTCTACTTCCTTTGCTCATTCTTTGACTCTTCTGTGATGTCCTGAACCTTCTTTGCACAAAGAATAAAGACTCAAAAGACTGTTGACCGAAGCCTTATTTCAGATGTCACCCTATGTATTAGAATTTCAGCCACACGTGTTAAACTCAAGGCCCACGGGCCAAATCCCGCCCCTTTATTTAATTAATTATGGTCTTGCCCGCAAATCAATTTAGGTTCACGATAAATTTTGGCCCGCCCAGTTGTGCGCCAAACCAAAAAGACGTGAAACTGTTTTCAAACTATAATTGCGTGACACTCAAAGCTGAATTTGGCAGATTGACACTCAGAAATTCCCCGACAACCGGTCAGTTTGCATATTCAGGCTGTGACATAGGCGCCGATTTATGTTTTCCTCCGTGGGTGCTCACGGGAGCACGTCCTTTAAAAAAGTAGTCAAAAAATGTTTGCATTTCAGAACCTTGGGAAATGGACTGCGGCCGACACAAACACACACGCCTATTACCTGGATAATAAAGCCGTAAAGTAGCTTTCACCTCAGGACAGCGCCACTTCTCACAGATACAGAACTATCTGCCCTGGTGGTGGAGGTTGATGCACTGGCATCATTAGGTTTTGCTATTTTAATAACAAATCTGTCCATTTCAGTCTCATGCCCTGTTTACACATACATGGTTATTTTGGAAAACGGAGACATTTCCCTTCGTTTGTGTCCTTCGTTTACACGCAAACGGAGAATTCTCCTCTGAAAACAAGTCTTTCTAAAACCTCCGGCCAGAGTGGAGATTTGGTAAATCTTCGTTTGCACGTTTGCATGTAAACTGAGACAAACGGAGGTTTAGGCAGCCGAGAGAGAGAAAGAGGAAATGATTCGTTGCTGTTGTTGCTATTTTCTGGATTCTGATTGGCTAACGTGGGCTTGAGCTTCTCTTTACACTGCCACCTACAGGAGTGGCGTGCTCTTGACGGCAGATATACACGGGGACGTGTAAACGAACACTGTTCTGAAAACTGACAGCTGTGCACGATGTTATTTTTGAAAACGGAGAGGTTGAAATGTCCATTTATTAAAATAGCCGGCCACGTGTAAACGTAGCATCACTCTGGTTACCTAATGCACATGCACGCACTGTATAGAGGGGGGATGGGAGGGGGTCACTAGAGAGGCGTTTTCATCCGAGAGACGCTGTGATTGGTGGATAAGGGCAGGGGACTGACAGAGACATAACGCTCCACTTAGCACCAACTGCAATGTTTAACTTTAAATGAATGGAGCCGATTGGCAGTCTGGCACACCTGGGTGTTCAGGATTTTCAGTATCGGCGCCTACGGGCTGTGAAACCTGATTTGCTAAACTCTACGATGGCGGAGGAACTTTCTTTCTGACTTTTTTAAGGGTTTATGTCGACCAAACTAAGTAAGAAAGCTATACGATACATGCAATAACACAAACATATTGGACTTTTTGGATTAAATAAAAGCATGTCAATAACCTCTAAATGTCTGGCCCTTCGTGCGGTTGAGTTTGACACCGCTAATGTCGGAGGTACAAACTGAAACTTACTCCAGCTCTTCAAAGTCCACGTCGCTGTTGTCCATGGAGCTGGACGGGTTGCTGGCGGGGCTGTCCGATGAAGACGACATGGCCCGCAGACGGTTCTGCTGATAGCGGAGCGAGCGCTGGCGAATGCTGTCCCGCCGCGACAGATACTGGATCATCCTCTGGGCGTAGTACGCAGCTGGAGAAAGCCTGGGCAGCACACAGGACCAGCTCAGGTTCAGGTTCATTATTACAACCACAGCAAAGGAGGTGTGACCGCGGGTACATTAAAGGAAACGACAGTAGCGTTCACGTATACAGTGCGATATTCAAAGCCAGGCTCAAAACTCACCTTTTTACATCAGCCTTCCCGGCATCTTAATTGTCTTATCCTGCTATGTTTGTAATTAAGTGTTTGTCTTTTGATGTCGTTTTAGCCTAAATCCCTGATTTGTAAGTGTATTTTATTTTATTTTATGACCCTGTGGCTAATGCGCTATGTACAGCACTTTGGTCAGCGCGAGCTGTCTTTAAATGTGCTATAGAAATAAACTTTACTTACTTACTACAGGCAGGCGCCATCTTGGGAAAACAGTCACGACCAGTCGGACGACGAACGCCGTGCAACCAGTAACATGGCTCAAGCGCGGCGTTCGTGGTTCAACTGGTTGTGACGGTTTTCCCAAGATAACGTCTGCCTGTATAGGTGAATGCTACTGTCTTTATAATCTATGTTTTTAATAAACTGTCTGTACACTTACAAAGTTCTCAATGCTTGTGTTTACATGTAGGAACCCTCATTATGCTACTGTGGAAGTGTGGTGATATTTTGAGCCTTGTTAGTGGTGTAGAAATAGAGATTTATTTTTACTTTATCCACTGCCCCGACAACTAGCTTTATAAGCTAATCAGCGGTTTGCGCTAGCTTGTTTCAAGCTAGAGACACATTTGATTAGCATGAAAACATGTCCCAGAGAACGGCCGACTCTGTATCCGTGTGTTATTAACCCCTAGGTTCATTTTGCGCCGGATTTGTCCTTTAAAAGGTCCCATGGCATTAAAATGTTCCTTTATGAGGTTTTTTAACATTAATGTGAGTTCCCCCATCCTGCCTATGGTCCCCCAGTGGCTAGAAATGGTGATAGGTGTAAACCGAGCCCTGGGTATCCTGCTCTGCTTTGAGAAAATGAAAGCTCAGATGGGCCAATCAGGAATCTTCTCTTTATGACGTCATAAGGGGAAAGGTTACCTCCCCTTTCTCTGCTTTGCCCGCCTAGAGAATTTGGCCCCCCATGAGAAAGAGAGAGACATCATGGCTTTCAAACGAGCAAAGTGGCAGTTGGTCAAGACCACCCCCCCACCCTCCACCTTGCACACAGAAATGGCACATCCTAAGGAAAGCTCATTGTGGGACTGGCTCTAGTGGCTGTAATTCTACACCAAGGCTGAATTTAGGGAAAGAGACTTCAGATACAGTATTAGGGGACCACTAAGGTCTATATAAAGAGACTTCAGATACAGTATTAGGGGACCACTAAGGTCTATATAAAGAGACTTCAGATACAGTATTAGAGGACCACTAAGGTCTATATAAAGAGACTTCAGATACAGTATTAGGGGACCACTAAGGTCTATATAAAGAGACTTCAGATACAGTATTAGGGGACCACTAAGGTCTATATAAAGAGACTTCAGATACAGTATTAGGGGACCACTAAGGTCTATATAAAAGAGACTTCAGATACAGTATTAGGGGACCACTAAGGCCTATATAAAAGCATCCAAAGAGCACCATGTCATGGTACCTTTAAGCGTGTTACCAGGGACACACCTGGTTGAATAAAGGCAAAATAAAGAAGTAAAACATGAGTGTAGCTGGCTGAATCGGGGTAAATGTGTCAGCTTAGTCCTGGCCGAAAAAATTGCCCTTGAACACACCGCAAAGACATTACATTTTGCACCTGCATGAGAGGAATAACTCTCCGTGCATGAGAGGAATAACGTTCAGACGTGATGAGAAACATAATGACACGCCACATTGCGACAGCTATGTCAGGTCAAAAGATACAGAAAATGTATTTACTGTGACATTACGTTTAAGGTTATCCACGGATGATTACTGCTAGGGCTGCTGATATGAGGAAAATATCTAGTTGCGATTATTTTGACTGATACTGCGATTTGATTCCACATATTGGAGGGAATGATCATTTGTCTCATTATTCTCATTTTCATTGAAAAATATTAAAATGAAAATGATTAGTGTGATTTTTGCGAGGATATGTACCATACAAAGATTTTATTTATTTTTTTTAAGATAATTTTTTGGGGGCTTTTCCCTTTATTCGACAGTGACAGTGGATAGACAGGAAAGGGGAGAGAAAAAGAGAGAGAGAGGGGATGACAGGCAGCAAAGGGCAGCAGGTCGGACTCAAACCTGGGCCGCTGCAAAGGACTCAGCCTGCATGTGGCGCACGCTCTCACTGGGTGAGCTAGGGGTCATGCGATTTGGATATTGCACTAGTCCATATTGCGATTTCGATGAAATTGCGATTAATTGTGCAGCCCTACTTACTGTTACAATTAGTTTCACAAAACTTCAAAAATTCAATGGCTTTTTTCCACAACGTTCAAGGATTTGACCAATTTGACGACTTTTCCAAGTTTTCCTTGACGATCTCAAAGGGACAACCCTGGTTAAATAAAGAAAGTAGAACAGGAGTGTACCTGGCTGGATCGGGGTAAATGGGGTGGTCTCTGGATCCTGACATGTCGTAGCGAGACAGCGATAACAGAGAGGATTCCAACAGTCGCCTGGATGCAAGAAACAAGTGTTATAAGAGAGATAGTTACTGAACTAAATTGGAAAATTGTTAATATTAAACATGCTGTGAAACAAAGATGTCAAACTTGCCCCAAAACAACAACACTAACCCACAGAGCCCATTCTGAGCCGGCAAGCTAACGTGTTAGAGAGGAGACACACCAGCCCCATAATCGGCCGTCGGACCGTCTGGCGAGGTCGGTGACTCGAGTCTGTTCGGTGTGTCCCGTGCCGTCGGCCGTTCGAGGAGCCGTCGGCCTTCATTTGGGCCGACCTGACATGCTCAGTCAGAGACAGGGCAGTCAGAGACAGGACAGTCAGGGCAGTCGGAGACAGGACAGTCAGAGACAGGACAGTCAGGGCAGTCGGAGACAGGGCAGTTAGAGACAGGACAGACAGAGACAGGACAGACAGAGACAGGACAGTCAGAGACAGGACAGTCGGAGACAGGACAGTCAGGGCAGTCGGAGACAGGGCAGTTAGAGACAGGACAGACAGAGACAGGACAGACAGAGACAGGACAGTCAGAGACAGGACAGTCAGAGACAGGACAGTCAGAGACAGGACAGTCAGGGCGGTCGGAGACAGGGCATTAAGAGACAGGGCAGTCAGAGACAGGGCAGTCAGAGACAGGGCAGTCAGGGCAGTCGGAGACAGGGCAGTCGGAGACAGGACAGTCAGGGCAGTTGGAGACAGGACAGTCGGAGACAGGACAGTCGGAGACAGGGCAGTCGGAGACAGGACAGTCGGAGACAGGACAGTCAGGGCAGTCGGAGACAGGGCAGTCAGGGCAGTCGGAGACAGGGCAGTCGGAGACAGGACAGTCGGAGACAGGACAGTCGGAGACAGGGCAGTCGGAGACAGGGCAGTCAGGGCAGTCGGAGACAGGGCAGTCGGAGACAGGACAGTCGGAGACAGGACAGTCGGAGACAGGGCAGTCGGAGACAGGACAGTCGGAGACAGGACAGTCGGAGACAGGGCAGTCGGAGACAGGGCAGTCGGAGACAGGGCAGTCGGAGACAGGGCAGTCGGAGACAGGACAGTCGGAGACAGGACAGTCAGGGCAGTCGGAGACAGGACAGTCGGGACTCGCCCGGAAATGGGGAGCGGATGAGCCTCTCAAAATCTGAGTAAAATCTTTGTTGATCTGAAATGAAGACAGATTCAGCAACTGCACGGCCTATTTCTCTCTTCAAATGTTTTCAGAAACACGTTTCGGTGAACTATTTTAGTCCAATATGAGATCGGATTCTGAACGAGACGCCATGACAGTCTGGCTGTGAATTTCTGGAGAAAAAAGAACCACGTGACGCGTTCGTCCACTGACTTTACTGCCGACGGTCGGCCGTCGGGTCGGTGTGTCAGGGCCTTTAGATGTTTTGTGACTGACTGATTCGCCGCCTGAGCTCGGATGTTAAAGGACAATTCCGGCGCAAAATGAACCTAAGGGTTAACAACAGATGTGTACCCACTCTGTCTCTCTGGGACATGTTTTCATGCTAATTGATTGTGTTTGTAGCTTGAAACAAGCTAGCGCGGACCGCTGATTAGCTTACAACGCTAGTATTCGGGGCACAGGTAAAGTAAAAATAAATCTCTATTTATACCACTAAAAAGGCTCAAAATATCACCACACTTCAACGGTAGCATAATGAGGATCCCTACATGTTAACACAAGCATTGAGAACTTTGCAAGTGTACAGACAGTTTATTAAAAATATAGTTTAGAAAGACAGTAGCTCCCAAGACGGCGGCCGCCTGTATACGAGAATGCGACTGTCTTCCTAAACTATCTTTTTAATAAACTGTCTGTACGCTTACAAAGTTCTCAATGCTTCGGTTAACATTTAAGGATCCTCATTATGCTACCGTTGAAGGGTGAAGTGTGGTGATATTGTTTTTACGTTCCCTGTGCCCCGAATACTAGCATTGTAAGCTAATCAGCGGTCCGCGCTAGCTTGTTTCAAGCTCCAAACCCATTAGCTTAGCATGAAAACATGTCCCAGAGAGACAGAGTGGGGACACGTCTGTTGTTAACCCCTAGGTGAGTTTTGCGCCAGAATTGTCCTTTAAAGGCCAAAGCTGCACACCAAAAAAACGCAACGCAAGCACTGGTGTGAACAGAAACTATACTGAGCTTACAGTCTGTGCATCCAAGTCGCACCAAACAGTCAGTCCTTCCAGAAAAATGTGGAGTGTTTTTGTGATTGTTAGGGCAAAAATCCTTGATTATGCGGCACGTTTTCTTAAAAATTGCGCAGAAATCGGCAATTTATGCAGTGAAAGTGCGGCGTATTTGAAAAAATGCAGCCCCCGAAATAAATATGCAGACTTTGGCTGATTATGGATTAAATTATGGGATCATATAATCACGTTTTTCTGGAGGGACTGAACATTTGTAAGGGCATACTCACACTGGCGTACTCTGTAGTAGGGCTGCAACCAACGATTATTTTCATAGTTGATTAATCTGTCGATTATTTTCTCGATTAATCGATTAGTTGTTTGATCTATAAAAATGTCAAAACATGGTGAAAAATGTGGATCAGTGTTTCCCAAAGCCTAAGAGGACGTCCTCACATGTCTTGTCCAAAACTCAAAGATATTCAGTTTACTGTCCCAGAGGAGAGAAGAAACTAGAAGATATTCACATTTAACAAGCTGGAATCAGAGAAATCTGATTTTTTTTTTATTAAAAAATGACTCAAACGATTAATCGATTATCAAAATAGTTGGCGATTAATTTAATAGTTGACAACTAATCGATTAATCGATTCATCGTTGCACCTCTACTCTGTAGTGTCTCAGCTTAAACGTAAGACTTTTTAAAC
>NC_050179.1:20345776-20355776 GCF_008315115.2 Sander lucioperca
ATTTGATTACAGTGTCACACAGCTCTGTCACACTTCTGCTAGTAGATCGTTGATCAGCTGTTTCTCTGTGAAGAGAGAGAGTCAACAATCAGCTGTTTTTCCGAAGGGATAGTCACCCAGTCGTCTCTTTAGATCAGACTGTGGTCTCCACCACGTATTTCCTTGTCTTTGTGTTTGCTAGTTGTTGTGTCTGGTGTAGTTTCATCGTCCATACCACTCTGTGATTTACTTTTGGTGATGATTAAGTCAGACTGGATGTTTTGTGTTGAGATGCTGAAGCATTGACGTCGTGCTATTATTGATAAACTAGTTCCATTTTGCAGTAGACACACTGTACAGAGTTTTAGTTTTAATTATGTTTGAACTGACTCCAAACGTTGGACACTTCCTGTCGTTTTCCCCAGCCTGTCTCTTCTCTTATCACTATTCACGCTCTTCCTTCGTTTTGTAATCATCTTCATGACATGTGTGGCCAGCAGCGTCAGCCCGGTGTGCAACAGTAATAATCCTCCGTGCGGAAACACCGTGAGCGATACAACGTTGGTAACATTGATTGAACGAAGCTTCGAGGCAAGTCATTTTGCCGTTTGATGTTTAGTAATCAAATTATTCGAGTTACTCGAGGAATCGTTTCCTCCCTACTCTCACCTGACTCTGCCATTTCATCCAGCGGACTTTCTCCTCCACCAGCAGCTGCAGCAGCCTCTGGGAGCCAAAGGTCTGGGAGCCGCGCTCCCGGCTGGACAGGATCCGGACCGAGTTCCTCTGACGGGACGCCATGGTGCTACCGGGGGGGCCTCGGCTGATTGGCTGCTCACTCCCACCGCTGCCAGTCCGTCGCCATGCAGAGTCTAGGCTGAGAGAGAGATGAATACATGAGAGAGGAAGCTGGCCACGTGTCAGGAGATGTTGCCTAATAAACACAAACAGATAGTGAAGACCAGTTAAAGGACATTTTCACTGTTGTTAATCTGTAGATGATTGTCTGCAGGCTTTCCTTTTGGGGACATAATTAGAAACTGGAAAAAATTTGAAGTTAAAAAAAAAGGTATTATATATATATATATATATATATATATATATAGCAATATTTAAAATCGCATTAAAAACGTATCGTGACTTAAGTATCGTGATGATATCGTATCGTGAGGCCTCTGGTGATTCCCACACCTAGTCACCTATCGCCATTCTGATGCTACCAAGCCATCACCCCCCGTTAGCATCCCATTGACTGCCATTCATTCTGACGTCACTTTGACAGAGAATAACTTTACATCTGAAGAGTTTAAAGACTCTATTTGTCCGTTGTTTATTTCTAAAGAAACACGACAATGTATAAAAGGCTCCATTACCTTGTACCTCACGTTATGGCTCCGTAGCAGACGTTTTTATAAAAATAGGCTAACGATTGGGTCATAACCACGAGACTTACTGTCTCATAGTAGAGGAATTACCGTATAGTACAGGAGAAGCTCTCAGGCAGTTTGGACTTCCATTAGCTGTTTAAGTTTAATTCCTAATGTTAACTATCATTTTAGTGATCAATAATTAGCCTGTGTCTATGTTATCTCCTTACATATACCTACGCTCTCCGTCTCTGCTAGATTGGGAATGATTGAGATTTCTCTTGGCACAGCTACCAGAAGACTTCCAACTTTCAGACAGGTTGCTCACGTCACATCTACGTCTTCAAGCTCAGTTGGAGGCTGCTCAGTAACGCTCAGCCATCACCGGGAAAGAGACTTCACTGGTCTCCGTCCAGAGACACGGGACCTGCTGCTCCATTCTTATATACTGTCTATGGTTATCATCTAATGTTGGCTTGAATGGTAGCTAGCTTAAGGCTGCAGAACACAGCTATCTATAGTAGCTAATGTTAGCTAACGTGAACGTTAGCTACTAACCTAGCATGAACAAACTGCACAGAGAGCTAAGATGCGTTGGTTAGCCTAGCACCACCAAAGTGCACAGCTGCATTAGCATGTAAACCTACAGAATAGCAGTTAAGAGAGTCAGTTTGATTATGTTCCTTATGACTGTTATGTTGTGTTAAACACTCTCAGGGATGTCTGTACTGTGCACTGCACAGTGGGGGTTTTTGCACTACAACTTGATTTTTTTGAACAAGAGAGTTATGTTGGTACTGTAAAAGAGTAAACAGGCTGGCCTTTCATTTTGTATAACAGTAAATTAATTATTTATTTTGTGTAAAGCAGAAGATTTTTTGCCGTGTAAAATTGTTAATCGAGCAACAGAAAAATAATCGTTATATTAATCGTCCAATTAGTCGACTAATCGATAAAATAATCGCCCGATTAATCGTTTAGTAAATAATCGTTCACCCCCAGCTCTAATTCAAACAACTCTGAGTGGTAGTTTAAAACTTTTACAGCCATTCTAATAAAATGAAGGCTTTTATTCAGGCTTGAAAACATAACATCCGACCGTTCGGTCCGCTTGTCTCGGTTCGGAGCGTGTGTGTGTCGCACAGTTCGACGCACGCGCAATGTAGCCTCGTGCCCGTCAGGTGCCGTACGTGACCTCAGACCGTGTGTTTCCCTTTTGCGCGAAAGAAGAGGTGTGGACAAGTTACCAAGGAAACGTACAGCTACAGACCGTCAAAACATTTCAGACCGTCCTGCCAACCTGTAGACATTTTAACATCAATGTACGCTGTGACAATTTTTCTCTCTAAAGTCTCACACACACACACACACACACACACACACACAGTGGATGCAGGAAAATGAGACCTACAGGATGACCTAAATTGAGGACAGCTATGCTCGTTATTGTAAGTGCAATGATAAGTTAAAGTCCAATAAGTACTTTATGAGACCGTATGAATGAGAGTCCCAGGCCAGGATAGTTTGTGTGCGTGTCTAGTCCCCTGGTCTGTGTGTGTGTGTGTGTGTAGAACATCCATCCCAGAAATCAAACTGCACCAACTGTATTCATTCAGTGTAACTCAACAGCTACTCTGTTGAAAATCTCCACACAGACAGAAGACACCTCTCCTTTAATAGGCCTGCTGACAGCAAAGAGGTCAGAATCTGCTCCTTAAATACCCAAACATTCCTCTCAGAGGGAAATATAATATTGGACCTTTTTACTGGAGTGGTTTTTATCTGACAGATTCAGATTGGCTGCTTTTCCTTTGAATGAAAGCCCAGTAATGTTGATATCCAGCTGAACACAGTCTGAGAGACACACACACACACACAGAGACACACACACACACACAGAGAGACACACACACAAAGAAACACAAAAACACACACACACACACAATCAAAGACACACACACACACACAGAAAGAGAAAACACACAAACACAAACGGACACACACACAATCAAAGACACATATACAATCAAAGACACACACACAAACACAATGAAAGACACACACACAGACGCTCGTGTTAACCCCCGTGATGTTAATATCCAGCTGAACAGTCTGACTGATGAGTGAAGCCACTAAACGTTAAGAAGCTACTTGAGATTCTCGGTTTGAACAGAGCAGACCAACAGCCAGCAGTTTAATACTGCTATCTTTCATGTAGCTCCGTAGTTAGCACTGTGGCTAACCCCACACCAATCTAAACGTTAGTTCTAACGGAACCTCTGAAAGATGTGTTTTAGCTATTAGCTCTGTTAGCTCTGAGGCGGCTAACCAAAAGAGCTACAGTAGCCCGGATGTAGCTACCAAAAACCAAGCGATGATCTGGACAATTAAGTTATTTGCGGGTTTTGTAATACGATTGGCGTTGACTTACAATCGTAGATACATTCGTCACGTTTGATTTAAACGGTATAAAAGAAGCAATATAACCGAACTGTGTGGCCTACCTTCCGTTATCGATCTGCTCCCCATCATAGGCGTTGCTAACGGGCTAACAGGCTAACTAGCAGCTATGCTAGCTGGTTAGCTAGCTCGGCCAAAAACGGAAAATGTGGCCGCGGCCGATAAAAACCAGTCTGACATCGGTGTTGTGCGGTTATTCTAATGAATGTTATCCACTGGAATCAATGGACAGCATTCTTATCAGCTGAGGGAGGCGAAGACTAAATGTTTTCTAAGGCATTGGTACGATGATTCACTAGCTGCCCGGACGCGAAACTGCCGCTACTGCGTAACTAGCTAGCTGCTAGCTAGCCACACACACACACAGGCTTATCAACAGAGCGCCGATTAAACTTTCTCGAACGGACGCAACGTAAACAATATCAGTCTTTGTATGTATAATCAGGTAACCAAATAAAAAACACACATTTGTTATTTTAAAATACTGATATATTTAAATCCACTGGGTGGGAAACACCGTAATTTAAGTCATTGACTGGATGATTTGCACCAGCAGGAGCTGCTCTGACATCGATTAGAAATCCTGGAAATCAAAGATTATCAATCTGTGTAATTGTTTTTCTTTTGTATAATTAAGAAATAAAACAGGTTTAATTATGTTTTCCAATCATTTATAAATCATTGACTGATGTAATCAATATTCACGAACTAAATCAATACCATTTAACTTTAATAAAACCAAATTAAGGGAATTATTTGAGGGAATTGTCTTTTGAAACTGGGTTGGTTTTATGAAGTACTGTCACATAAATCATTTGTTGAAAAAATAAATCATAGTATGCAAAGAAACTAACACTGCAATTTACATCAGCAATTAAACTGATTAAATCCTGTGTTACTTGGTGATTGATCACTATTTATAGGGCCAAATGGAGTGGTTTTTACTTTGTTACATTTTGCATTTGCATTTTGCAGCAATTATCTATACTTTCTACTCTACTACATTTCTACAACGTTCCGTTACATTTTCTGATCAGTTTTCCCTATAGACAGTATATAAACTGGAGCAGCAGGTCCCGTGTCTCTGGACGGAGACCAGTGAAGTCTCTTTCCCGGTGATGGCTGAGCGTTACTGAGCAGCCTCCAACTGAGCTTGAAGACGTAGATGTGACGTGAGCAACCTGTCTGAAAGTTGGAAGTCTTCTGGTAGCTGTGCCAAGAGAAATCTCAATCATTCCCAATCTAGCAGAGACGGAGAGCGTAGGTATATGTAAGGAGATAACATAGACACAGGCTAAGTTATTCTCTGTCAAAGTGACGTCAAAATGAATGGCAGTCAATGGGATGCTAACGGGAGGTGATGGCTTGGTAGCATCTAAATGGCGCCATAGGAGGTTCGAGCTCTGAAGCTAAGCTTACCCCTTTGTTTTTCCCCCTGCCAAAACGTCTTCCTGACCGTCACACATTTCTCTCAACAGTGAAGTTTGGTTGCCATAGATACAGTATATATGGGGCACCAACGATCCTTCATCGGCTTCCAAGCCAGCTCCGGTGCTCCAGAGCCCGGGCACAGCGCCGCTGACCCTCGGTAATACAGCCTCCGGTAAAAGTGAAAATGAAAATGTTTGTTTTTTGATATTCCCGTTTTTAAATCATAGTTGCCATCTATTTCTCTCCACAGCATCGTTTACTCCTCCGCCAGGCAGCGTAAGACGCGTTCATATCTTATTTATTTGGCTGGACCTCTTCACATCTCCCCATGTTCGCTGCTTCACACACTTTATTTGCTTACTTGCATGGTTAAACGAAATCAAACCGTCTTAAAATACATCCATGAATAAAACCAACCACATTCAGATTCTAACAACATATTTCCCTTTTATGCTGGTTAGGATAGGAACTTCTTTTAAAAGCCAGCTGGCCTTGTTTGTGGTAGTGGACATCTTCTACTTTTACTAAAGTAAATATGTCTCTGGTTATTTGTACTTTTACTTAAGTGCTGAGATTCAGGACTTCCTCCACCACTCCAATGTACAAGTCATCTGCGACTCCAACAACCATCTGCTGAAGGCGGTCTCCTGCTTCCCACGAGGTGCACAGGAAGTGTCATGTCCTTATATGGGAATTTGTGGGGCGTTTTCTTATGCTAATTAGAAACAACTCGAAGTTAAGAAGACGTCGGATTCATCAATCCTAAGAACACAGGTGCGAACAATTCTGCTGTTTAAGAACACGTCATGAATCCGACGTAGACTTTTCTTAAGATCATATTTAAAAGAAAACTTAGGAAGATGTTGATAAATGAGGCCCACTGATTACTGGATAGAGAGCTGATGCTGCAAAGTTTCCTCTGATGATGAGATAAAGAAGTCATGTTTGATAAGAAAAGAAAAAGAGCAGCTGCTGCTGATGGTTGGCTTAGACAAAGGAGCTGAGTGGTGTCAGGGTTTCTCAACATTAACTTTTTTAACCATCCCTTAAACAAAGACACCAAAAGTACAAACATGTTTTCTGCTTTTCTCTTTGATTCCAATTCTGCAAAACTCTACACACTGTTTCTTACATGTATACACATATACACATATATACACATATACACACACATGCATACACATATACACATATATACACATATACACACACATGCATACACATATACACATATATACACATATACACACACATGCATACACATATATACACATATACAAATGCATACACATATACACATATACACATATATACACATATACACACACATGCATACACATATATACACATGCATACACATATACACATATATACACATATACACACACATGCATACACATATACACATATATACACATATACACACACATGCATACACATATACACACATGCATACACATATACACACATGCATACACATATACACATATATACACACATGCATACACATATACACATATATACACATATACACACATGCATACACATATATACACATATACAAATGCATACACATATACACATATACACATATATACACATATACACACACATGCATACACATATATACACATATACACATGCATACACATATACACATATATACACATATACACACACATGCATACACATATACACATATATACACATATACACACACATGCATACACATATACACACATGCATACACATATACACACATGCATACACATATACACATATATACACATGTACACACACATGCATACACATATACACATATATACACATATACACACACACATGCATACACATATACACATATATACACATATACACACATGCATACACATATATGCACATATACAAATGCATACACATATACACATATACACATATATACACATATACACACACATGCATACACATATATACACATATACACATGCATACACATATACACATATATACACATATACTCACACATGCATACACATATACACACATGCATACACATATACACATGCATACACATATACACATGTATACACATATACACATGCATACACATATACACATATATACACATATACACACATATATACCCATATACACATATACACACATGCATACACATATATACACATGCATACACATATACACACATGCATACACATATACACATGCATACACATATACATACATGCATACACATATACACATATATACACATATACACATGCATACACATATACACATATATACACATATACACACATATATACCCATATACACATATACACACATGTATACACATATATACACATGCATACACATATACACACATGCATACACATATACACATGCATACACATATACATACATGCATACACACATGTATACACATATACACACATGCATACACATATAAACATGCATACACATATACATACATGCATACACACATGTATACACATATACACACATGCATACACACATGTATACACATATACACACATGCATACACGTATACACATATATACACATGCATACACATATACACATGTATACACATATACACACATGCATACACATATATACACATATATACACATGCATACACATATACACATGTATACACATATATACACATGCATACACATATACACATGCATACACATATACACATGCATACACATATACACATGTATACACATATACACACATGCATACACACATATACACATATATACACATGCATACACATATACACATATATACACATATACACACATGCATACACATATACACATGTATACACATATACACATGTATACACATATACACACATGTATACACATATACACACATGCATACACATATACACATATACACATGTATACACATATACACACATGTATACACATATACACACACATGCATACACATATACACACATGCATACACATATACACACATGTATACACATATACACACATGCATACACATATACACACATGTATACACATATACATACATGCATACACACATATACACATGTATACACACACATGCATACACATATACACATATATACACATATACACACATGTATACACATATACACACATATATACACATATACACACATGTATACACATATACACATGTATACACATATACATACATGCATACACATATACACATGTATACACATATACATACATGCATTCACATATACACACATGCATACACATATACAAATGTATACACATATACATACATGCATACACATATACACACGGCACACACACACACACACACACACACACACACACACACACACACACACACACACACACACACACACACACACACACACACACACACACACACACTCTCTCTTATCTCTGGATGTTTCCTCTCTTCTCTGAATAATGTGTTTGAAGACCCGTCAGCTCTGTGGTTTTAGATTTGTGTAAAGGTCATTGATTACTGGATAGAGAGCTGATGCTGCAACGTTTCCTCCGAAGATGAGATAAAGAAGTCATGTTTGTTAAAAACAGGAAAAGATCAGCTGCTGATGAGGGTTGGTGTAGAGAGTATATGAGCTGAGTGGTGTCAGTGTTTGTCGACCTCGGAGCAGAATGGCTGCAGTCACAGAGCTCTCCTTCCTGCTGTTTGCTCTCATCAACAACATCCATGCACAAGAACGGATCATCATCCGAGAGAAAGGAGACTTTTACACCTTCAAGCTCCCCGAGAACACCAACTCCTGCCTGATCTCCAGATCTGTTGGTGAGGAGAAGCTTGTCCTGTGGAACACCTCTGACCTCTGGTCCAACAGCTCCTCAGTACCTGAACACCTGAAACGACGACTTGTCAGCACGGTGGATACTTCTTCTTACACCATCCTCAGCCTGACCCATTCAGACTCCGGCCCGTACCGAGAGGAGTGTTGGACTGAGGGCAACGTGATGCATGAGAACAACATCACTATTACTGTTTGTACTACTTCAGTAAGTGGGATAGGGAAGTATATTGGAGTGAGACTTGGAGGAACAGTGGACCTGCCATGTTGGGGAGCAGCTGATAATCTGGATGTCCAGTGGCTCAAACGGGACTCGATCAAGACTAGATATGAGCAAGTAACATGGAGCAGAGTTTTTGGGGACAATACGACATCAGTGATGGACAATGTTAGAGGAAGATACCAAGTGGTGACAAACACATCAGCTCTTCGTGTTTCCAACCTCACAGCAACAGACTTTACAGACTACAGATGTCTGCTGATGAACCAACAGCAGTGTGTTAGAAGTCACACTATAGAGTTGGAACTAGCGTATGAGATGATCTATCGCTCAGTGGGAGAGGCCGCTGTGTTGCCGTGCACTATCGCTGACTCCACTGATGAACAGCCCCCACGTTGGTCTAAGCGGTTCTCCATCATTGACCTAGAACTACTAAACCAGACTGTTCCTTCAGTAGACCAAAACTACTCGCTGGTGTTTTCATCTCTAATGTTAAATCACTCAGGTGTGTACTCCTGTGAAGCCTCTAGGAGACGGCAACAGTATGAGCTGGTGGTGTGTCCCAAATTTGGCCCACCTGCTGTAGAGCTCTTCTCAGAGGGAGAAGAAGTCACTCTCAGATGCAGAGATAGGGGAGAGGGTAAGAGGCGTGATTGGTTTATCAAGTCGAACCGAACAGAGGGAAGAATCTTT
>NC_050179.1:20360776-20393276 GCF_008315115.2 Sander lucioperca
GGGTGGGGGGTGGTCTTGACCAACTGCCACTTTGCTCCATGATGCCATGATGTCTCTCTCTTTCTCATGGGGGGCCAAATTCTCTGGGTGGGCAAAGCAGAGAAAGGGGAGGTAACCTTTCCCCTTATGACGTCATAAAGAGAAGATTCCTGATTGGCCCATCTGAGCTTTCATTTTCTCAAAGGAGAGCAGGATACCCAGGGCTCGGTTTACACCTATCACCATTTCTAGCCACTGGGGGACCATAGGCAGGCTGGGGGAACTCACATTAATGTTAAAAAACCTCATAAAGTGACATTTTCAAGCCATGGGACTTTTAATGGTAGCATACGGTATACGATAACCGGAAGTTGACATCCATGCTGAGATGTAACCGGAAATACGCCATGCTCGCCTGTGCGCTCCGCCTATTGAATTGAAGTATAATCCTGAAATTGCTATCTAATAGTTGCCCTTTAATTGTGCATTGTCTCTGTTTAAATGACATTACGTTACATTAGCTGTCCTCACCTTCCCCCACTCGGGACGTCCGGGTTGGGTTCTGGTTCTCAGGCCCGTGATGGAGTCTCTCTTCTCCTTCTTGGCGAGCAGGTCCAGCGCCATCTGCAGGCCGATGGCCTTCATGTCGTTCTTACTGAGAGCCGATGTCATGTACATGTGCATCTCCAGGAACCGGCCTGGCAGACAACAACGAGACATCAACATGATACCAGAGCACCCAGAACCCCCTCAGGGGGCTCAGCGTCATGGGCTCCCGAAAATCATTCAACAAAACTTAAAACTTAAAAAATAAAAACAAATCATATAGTCTATGAAATGAATAAGGGACAGAAGAAAGTGAGGAAAGAAAATAAAGGGTGAAGAAAGAAAGAAAAGTAAAAAAAAATAAGAAGCATCTTCAGCTGTTGATGCAGTAAAATATTTTTTTCACAGATTTCTTTAGATGAGAAAGAGAAAGACATTTCTTTAAACCAATCACAATCATCGTGGGCGGGGCTAAGCTCCGGACGGAGCCACGGTGCCTCTGCTAAATAGCCTCAGGAAGGAACTTGTTTTGGTGGAACATGTGTACATTCAAAAGTAGTTTTAGCTGTAGAGTATTTTACCAATTCCTACATTAGGCCAATGAGGTGGGAACGGGGAAGAACTTGCTTGGACGCGTGTTCTGCGTGCCAATTATCAATATCCACAATCTGTCTGCATTTCGGTGCTGTGACCCATTTACTTTCTTTTGCACACTAATCTAACAAGGACACGTAAACCTGACACAGTGAAAAGCTGTCTGCCGATCCCCCTAGACACACACCTGTGTATCCCTGGCTGTTAATTACCTGTATGCCTTCCCAAAGGCAATGCTCCACCCAGTGCTCAAACATAATGCAGATTAACACTAGAAATTTATATGTGTAATAACTTTGCTGAATAACAAAATACAATCCTGCTGCTGCCTGACTTTTCCTAAAAGAGTCTGTATTTTAAACAGTTGTTACACATTACACAAAAGGCAAAGAAAATAGAGTCACTTTTACCTATTTCGGCCATACACGGTCATATTGACTGCTCGGATTTTCGCGGTATTGTTTTTAATTTTCCGCACGGTTGAAGATGCATCTTGGTTGCTTAGTAACTACCATAGTCTCTGTCAGAGAAACGTAACTAGCGGTCTCAAGTAACAAGTGTGGGCATCACCGATGGGCCGAAGGCAAAGCCAGAGTCGGTAACGTAGGCTACTACGGCGTGGAGGCACTCTGTTCTGAATCAGAAGGCAAACACCGGGCGCTCGCTCTGTGAAAGGCGCGGAACACGTAGATGGCCGGTGGCTGTTTACATGTTCACATAACTTTATACATCCTCGAACTGGCTGGAATCATTACACACATCCTCTCCAAGGAGTGCACCAGCAGTAAAATTGTCAGGAGGAAGTTCATGCAGCTACTGGCAGAGAGTTGAGAGCGGAGTTTATGGAGGAAAAAAGAACAGCGGCTCACGGTCCGAGCAGCGCTGACACCGCAGCAGACACTAAAACGGAGGCAGTGCCAGGTTAGGTTATAGCTAAATGCTCAAATAAGATACTTTTAATTGTTATCTGGCTGTTATGAGTTAAGTTGAATAAATTTCCACACCATATTTTTCAGAATATTGATGTATGAAATAATTACGGTTTACTATGCCATGATATGAATTATTGAAACACGTATTACTACTCAAATGTATAATTAAAGTCGTTAAAATGTACATTTCAGTGTTATTACGTTTTTCTAAAGATATCCTAGCACAATACATAATACAATATCGCAATTAGGTATTTATCATGAGAGATTATAGAGTTTGGAATCTGGCGGTCAAAATGACCGCTCACAGGACTTCTAGTGTAACATGGTATATAAACAAAACAAATCAAAGTTGTGTAATGGCTCCAACATTAGTGGTGCAACAGAAAACTCAGATTGGACAGATAGTCTAGCTAGCTGTCTGGATTTACCCTGCAGAGATCTGAGGAGCAGTTAACCATAGTCCTCACAAATCAGCCGGAGGTTAGAACGCCAACACAGAGACAGAGGAAGGGGACGGACATCCGGCTGAATTACCGGTGGCACCAGTCTTGTATAAAGTACTTTAAAGCAATACTTGAGTAAAAGTACAATTACCTTACCAGAAAATGACTTTGGTAGAAGTTAAAGTCTCCTTTTAGAATACTACTTGAGTAAAAGTCTTAAAGTATCTAATATTTACTGTACTTAAGTATGAAAAGTAATTTTCTGATAATAAATATACTTAAGTATTAGACGTAAAAGTAAAAGTAAAAAAAAACTTTGATTATGAACTTTATGGCCAAAGGTGTGTAATGTTATCTTCATCACCACTGTCGTCGGGGTGATCATCGTCTGTTACCATGGCGGCAGAGCCTGCACCAGGGGCTTCCATGACACTACCAGTCATTCTGCTTCCTCCTCTTCTTCTTTAGTTTTGGCCTATGGTTTTTTTTTTTTTTTACCGCTTGCCAAATCTGCTTTTTTTCTAGTGTAACAAATTTCTTCTGATTTTATTTTGTAGTAACGAGTAACTAAGATGCTTAGGGGAAATGTAGTGGAGTAAAAGTAAAAGTTTCCGGAAATATAAATAACGAAGTAAAGTACAGATACGTGGAAATTCTACTTAAGTACAGTAGTGAAGTATTTGTACTTTGTTACATTACAACACTGGGTGGCACCGGAACAATCCCGGAAGTGGAACGTCGTGGATATAGACTATTGATATACCATCACATAATCAACCATTTTAAAGTTATGAATCAGCCGGTATATTAACGTTGAAATGAGGAGAAAAGTGATCGTTTCCCTCCAGATCTCTGATTTTTATTCGTGACCATAAACAAGTTCCACAAAGTTGCACAGCTCTCACCAAACATGTTTCAGGCTGAAGGACAACAGAACAGCGTTATTAAAACGAATATAAGCAGTGAAAAATATTCTTTTGTAACTTAATACAAACTAAAACCTTAAAGAGAAACTTACACTTAACTAAAACTATATTGTAAGGTTGAAAAAAACATAAAAATAAAATCAAAAAGTTATAAGATATTTAACAAAATGTTTAATAGTAACAAGGCTGTTGTCCAGAACATTGTTCCTCTTTATGTAGACTTTGTTTTCCATCCAGAAATGTGACATGTGTGTCTCCTTCTTTGGACCTAATCTATCCTTCCTTCTACTTTTTACAAGTTTCTCACTTTGCTCTTCTTATGTCACTGTTTTTGAAGTTTTTGATACTATTTTGACCTATTCTTGTCTTCCTTCCTTCCTTCTTTCTACCATCTTTTTCCAAGTTTTTGTCTTTTTTACAGTTCAGCATTTAAATGTTTAAAGGTTGTTGTTTAGTAAATCTATCTCTGACAGCGCTGTATTGTTCCTCTTTATAGAGACTTTCTTTTCTACCAAAATGATTAGCGCTGGTCAGGGGATATTTGGCTTAAAGAAACAATTCAAAAGGGGAACATTATTGAAAAAAGTTTGAGAACCACTGGCCTAGAACACCTTTAATAAGTAATACAGAAACAAGAGTGATTCATTCGGATGATGTTACATAAGTTGTGTAAACGCAGCTGTAAACCTGGTTTCTTTTCCAAGTTCACCAACTGTATCTGGATCATGGTACTGAATAAAACCCAAATCTGGAACATGGACTGAAGTTCAACAGACCTGGTCCAGGATGTTCTCAGAAAACCTGGTTTCTCGATTAAGATCCTGGAAAACCTACATGTCAAAGTCTGCTTGTCTGTTGTTTTAAAATCTTAATGTCTTTGACATATTATTTGTTGTAATAGTGTAAACATTATCCTCAAAACAATACCAACCAGCATCATCATCAGGACAACATGGTGACATGTTCCCCAAAGACTCAGGGAGGAAAAAGAGATGTTTATCTGCATCTATGTCTTTTGTTCTACAGTCACAACAACCTTCGCTGGTAAAACCTTCGGTTCATCCTCACTTCTTATGTATGGAAACATCTTCTCAGTGAAAGTGTGTGTGAAGGTGTGTATGCGTGTGTTCGTAACAGGATCAGAGAACGACAGCTTTCCTATGTTCCAGTCCAGAGTGACTCTGACCCTCCGGAGCTTCTTCCTAAATGGTAGATCAATGTCTGGATCTGATGATGACAGCATTTTGTATTTACCTTTATAGAACATTATTGTCCATAATCCTAACCGTATGTCTCCCTTCCTCTGGACAGACCCTGCTAACACACCAAGATCCCAGTATTTACTGTCTCCAACCTTGACCTCCCAGCTGTGGGTCCCTGAGGTAAAGCCCTCAGAGCCCAGGACGGAGAGGTGAGAATCAAACCTCTCTGGATTATCAGGAAGCTGTGAATATTCTCCTCCTACCCTCACTCTGGTCAGATCTTTAGACAGGGTCAGGGATGGATGAGCAGTGTTTGGATCCAGAATCACAGGAGTGTAGGAGACCATCTCCTTCATCTTGTTCCAGATGTTGAAGCTCAGGTTGCCCAGGTGTTTGGCCTCGTCTATCAGAGCTCCTGAGAGCAGCTGTGGATCATCCAGCAGGGGGCGCTGCTGGACTCTTTCCACTGCAGCCTTGTAGTTGATCAGGAATGAGACGTCTTCAGCTCTCAGCTGCTCCTCTGTGGCTCTGACTGTGTCTGAAAGAGCTGCTATCTCTCTGCTCAGAGCCTCCATCTTCTCCTTCATCCTCTTACTCTTCTGCTTCTCTTCCTCCCTCAGTGCAGCCACCCTGGCCTCCTCTTCCTCATCTAGAAACTGGTGAAGCTTCTTAAACTGCTTCTTAATCTGGCTCTTTGTGCATCGGGCCTGAGCCTTCAAGTGTTCAGCTGTTTGATTACAATTCACTTTAACTTGTTTGAAAACCTTTAACTTCTTCTTTACAGGCTCCAGAGTTTCCTGAAGTTCCTTCTTGCATTGTTTTGCAGCTTCATCGATGGGTCTGAATCTGTGGTTGGAGTGTGTTTCTGAATCTCTGCAGACGAGACACACCGGCTGCTGATGGTCCAGACAGAAGAGTTTGAGTTTCTCAGAGTGCAGACTGCAGCGAACCTCTGAAGCTCTCTGATCTCTCTCCTGTAAGAAACTCTCACACAGGTTCTTTAACACCCGGTTTAAAGGTGGTTTTGACTTTGAAGATATTTTCCTACAAACAGGACACTCACGTTCTTGTTTCTGTCTCCAGTACCTCTGCAGACAGTCTCTACAGAAGCTGTGGGTACATGACAGGATGACAGGATATTTAAAGACTTCATGGCAGACAGGACAGCAGAGATCTTCCTCTAATCTTGAAGCCATTTAGTCTCTGAGTGAAACTGAAAACACAGCAGGCAGACAGCTCAGCCACTCCCTGTTCCCTGAAAGTTACACTCACTTTGAGTCTCTGTTCTTGTAAAACTTCCTTTCTTTAAGTGGATTCAGCAGCTGGTTGAAGTGTTCCAGTATTCCCAGTGTAACCAAGCGCCTAACTGTAAACACTTAATAAATCAATGAACAGTATGATACACAACACAGCACGTCCTGCAGCAACAACTACTCTTTCATTTCTGTCAATCTTCAACATGTGAGCTCAAAAGAGGAAGTCTGCCAACTGTTTCCTGCCCTACGGCAACTCAGAGAAGACACACAGTGCCTCTCATACAGAAGTACATCTTTAAATATAAAACAGTCTGTTACATACGTCACCCCTCTACTCAAAACATTCCCCTTTCAACCATTTACAGAACAAACATGTTCACACAAAAACCCACAGAGTTAACCCTGCTAAAGGATCGACTAGATAAGAGTGCACAACTGTTAATAATCATAATGTATCAACAACATTTAGATCACATTACAAAGGGGATTACACACAAACAACTGAATGAGAACTTTTTGAAGCAGTGCAATTTGAAATGTCACGCACAAACCCGTACATATAAGAGTGCCCAACAATTACCCAGGCTGGTAGTTAACTAACACCTTTAGGATTTTGTCATGTTTTGATTTTTCTGCGTCCTAGCCTTGTTGTGATACTGAAACTTTTATGTTTTTATGGTGCTGCAACATGAATTATGGTAACTTATTGTTTTGTTGTGGTATGCACTTTAGCCCGGAGTAACTTTTTAAGCCAACCAATGCCTGCACTTCTTAAGGAAGCTGAAAAAGGCCCATTTCAACCCAACAGTCCTCACAGTGTGTTAACAAGCAACATCTCCCTCTGACATGAGAGCAGCAGCGCCTCAGAGAAAAGGGCCCTGAGGAGGGTGGTGAGGTCAGCTGAGCGGACCATTGGGGTAACGCTGCCACCTATTGAGAACCTGGCCAAACAACGCAGCCTTTCAAGGGCAAAAAAAAATCATCAAGGACTCTACACACCCCTGCCACAATTTGTTCTCGCTCCTGTCCTCAGGCAGGCGGTATCGCAGCCTAAGGAGTAGGTCTGTGCGGTTCCACGACAGTTTTTTTCCGACTGCAATCATACTGTTGTACAGCACCACACTGTGAACTGAGACAATGTGGAACATACACTATGTGTGCATATGATATGCAGTGCTCAGCATTAAAAAATATGAGAGATGTAGAAATATACATGTGTATACACATATCCCACACATACCCATACATATACATACAGTGCACAGCATAAATGAGTACACCCATGCTAAATTTGACTAAAAAGCCAGCTATTTAGGGTTGGCCCCCACATCATCACATACCCTTCACCATACCTAGAGACTGGTATGGTGAAGGGTATGTGATGATGTGGGGTATGGTGAAGGGTATGTGATGATGTGGGGTATGGTGAAGGGTATGTGATGATGTGGGGTATGGTGAAGGGTATGTGATGATGTGGGGGTATGGTGAAGGGTATGTGATGATGTGGGGGTATGGTGATGAGGGGTATGGTGATGATGGGGGGGTATGGTGAAGGGTATGTGATGATGTGGGGTATGGTGAAGGGTATGTGATGATGTGGGGGTATGGTGAAGGGTATGTGATGATGTGGGGTATGGTGAAGGGTATGTGATGATGTGGGGGTATGGTGAAGGGTATGTGATGATGTGGGGTATGGTGAAGGGTATGTGATGATGTGGGGTATGGTGAAGGGGATGTGATGATGTGGGGGTATGGTGAAGGGTATGTGATGATGTGGGGGTATGGTGAAGGGTGATGATGTGGGGGTATGGTGAAGGGTATGTGATGATGTGGGGGTATGGTGAAGGGTGATGATGTGGGGGTATGGTGAAGGGTATGTGATGATGTGGGGTATGGTGAAGGGTATGTGATGATGTGGGGACCAAGGGAACTTTATCAGGATGCATAGTATCCTGGATCCATGAAATAACTGGCCTTTCAAAATAAAAGTCTGTCTGCCTCTATAGGAATTTAACATAGGGGTGTACTCACTTATGCTCCCTGTATTTTAAGGAAGAACATTTATTTATTTACGATACATTATTCATTTACAAAGAAAATTGGTGTCCTTAAAGGTTGGATTTTTCCTAATTTTTTTTTAATTAAGGCATTAAGTTCAATTTCCAAAAGATGATTTTTTATTCCTCGTTTTAGTCAACTTTAGCATGGGTGTACTCATTTATGCTGAGCACTGTATGTATATGTATGGGTATGTGTGGGATATATATACACGTGTATTTCTACATCTCTCATATGTTTTAAAATGCTAGCTATCTTACTTATATATCATATTTTTGCTACACCATATTTATTTATGTATGTATAATTGGATTCTTCTAGCTGCTGATGGTTTTTTATGTCGGTTTTTATGGTGGTCCTATGCAACGTAATTTCGTTCTACACTGCACTTCCTGAAGAGTTTTTTGAAATGACAATAACATAATCTTGAATCTTGAATCTTTTATGTTTTTATGGTGCTGCAAGGTCAGGGTACTAAAGCATTATCCGTTTTTCGATTTAAACAAATAACGGAAAAAACGAAACAATGTTTCTTCATCGTTTTAGCGTTTTTACAATGTTCATAAAAAACCAAATTAACTGAAAAACTGCTGGTTTTTCAACTGTTGTTTTATAGTTATTCATGTTTCCGTTTTAAACCATCAGCGAGAATACGGCTTATTTTTATAATGTGCATAATAATTGAAAATCCGATGGAACACAGGTCTCGTTTATAATGTTATTTTGGTCTTACGTGTTAAAGATCAAAGGTGACTAAAACCAATGCGCTCTAGACAGGAAGTAACATTAACGTGTCAAAATAAAAGTATGAGAGCTGTAATAACTGCCAAAAGAACAAGGAACTTTATGAATACATTATTTGCCTGTAGCTTGTCAGATTAGGCTAAAGTTAGCTATTTAGGGTTATATAAAGTATTTAATTATTTAATAATAATTTTAAAATCATGTTTTAAATGAAATCTACATTCCTGTATTATTAGCCTATGTGTGGCGTTATTGACTAGTTACTCTAATCTTACTCCAGCCAGTAAAGAGGCATCTAACCCTTGTGTTGTCTCTGGGTTAAATGTGTCGTGTTTTCAAAGTTTGTTATAAGAAATTTGGATTTCTTTCAATCAAATTAACCAAAAATAACAGACATTGTTCCCTTCCATGCTCTTTGCAAGTACAATTAATATTCACAACTTTCATAGAATTTTGGGTGTTATATTCAATTTTATAGCATTTATGGTCTTCCCGGGTGAATTTTGACCTGGTAGTGGAATAGGGCACTATTGTGCTTTACAGAAGATAAACACACACATGCACACACATGCATGCACGTGCCCAGACACACAAACACCCACATACACGCATTCACCTCGCCACACACACAGACACACGTGCATATGTACAAGTATGTGCATGCACGCACACACACACACACACACACACACACACACACACACACACACACACACACACACACACACACACACACACACACACCATGTTGCAATCGGGCAATGTATCATTGTGCTTTACAGCAGATGAATACGCATGCACACACACACACACACACACACACACACACACACACACACACACACACACACACACACACATCATATCATATATCCTCATTTTACTCAGAAATTAGGTATAATTCATGTAAATGAGGTCTGTTGACCATGAATGCATAACATAAGTGTAAAACTAATGAGTTGGAATGAAGTTGGATAAAAGGGGTAACCCAGAATTGAGTGATAAATTACTTCATGCTTTATGAACTGGTCAATTTTGTTATACCAGTAACATTTATAATGACCTGGGGAGGACAACAAGTGCATGGTCGACAGGAAGACAACACAAGGGCTAAACACTTGACAACTTAAATGAAAAGGCTTCTTTTTTATGGCAACTCTGCAGAATATTCCTGTGACATGGTTGACCAACTTAACTGCCATTAATCTGAGTGTGATGAACAACTCCTGCAGCTAAAATTGGACCATATTGATTTGCCACTTGAGTCCACAGCACCATACAATATATGATAAACATGCACCAGACTTTGTGAAAGTGTATGTTCTGTAACCAAAACTGAGAGAGAGACTCGGTTGTAACATTCAACGTTTGCATGATTCTGTGCCATCTGCTGCTGCTCCAACAATACAATGGCAGTAAATATTGATATTGCTTATAGGAGATGTCAGTGATCTTGATCAGAAAAATAATACATTGCAAAGTCAGGACTGGTACCAATTATTTTATTTACAATGCACACAGCAGCACATATTGTTTGTTATTTAGTTATTAGAGTTTTATGTTGTTTTGGTGTTATGTTCTAAGCCTTATGTGCTTTAGTTCACTTGTTCATTCCATTCCATTACATTAAATGACATGTCATTTAGCTGGCGCTTTTATCCAAAGCGACTTACAATTAAGTGAAAGGGAGGGGAACATGTTTTTTTTAGTGGAGAGGGAAACCGGAGCACCTGGAGAAAACCCCATGCAGACACGGGAAGAACATGAAAACTCCAAGCAGAAAGGCCCCGGGCCACCAGGGTTCCCACCCAGTACCTTCTTGCTGTGAGGCCACAGTGCTTACCAGTGACCATTCCTTATTGTAATTCAACCAATACCTATCATGTATTATATTATCCAATATTGGCCAACTACTGTTTCAAGGGCTTAGTATGAGTAGTGAACATCTAACGAGCTGGGTGATCCAGGCACAGGCCCAGCAGTGAGGAGGTCTACCATGCGCACCATGAACTCTGGTCCAGTCTGCAGGGCCTGAGGAGACCAGACCAGAATGAGAGAGTCTCCAGTACACTTTAAATTGTTAATTTAAAAAAATGTTCTTCATCACATTGACATGTTCATTGGCAGCTAATGTGGTCAACCATGTCACATGCAATATTCTGCAGAACAATTTAAAAAAAAGCCCTTATATATAATGTGATTTTAAAATTATTATAATCCTATTTTAAAACAATATCCATTCTTACTCCCTTCATGGCTATTAATGAATGTTACTCAATTAAATACTTTATATAACCCTAAATAATTAACTTAAGCTTAAGCTAACAAGCTACAGGCAAAACTAAAGTATCTTGTTCTTCTTATTATTACAGTTACAGTTATTACAGCACTTTTATTTTGACACGTTAATGTCACTTCCGGTCCAGAGCGCATTGGTTTTAGTCACCTTTGATCTTTAACACTTAAGACCAAAATAACATTATAAACGAGACCTGTGTTCCATCGGATTTTCAATTATTATGCACATTATAAAAAATGAGCCTGGATTCTCGCCGATGGTTTAAAACGGAAACATGAATAACTAAAAAACAACAGTTTAAAAACGAGAAGTTTTCCCGTTAATTTTTAATTTTGGAAAAACAGGAAAACAGAGCTCATAGTTTCGTTTTTGGTTTAAAACCAAAAACGGATTATACTTTAGTACCCTGACCCTGCAAGATGTATTATGGTAATCTTATTGCTTTGTTGTGGTATGCATTTTAGCCAGCAGAGTAGATTGTGTTGACATGTATACAGTTACTGAGTCACATGAGAAACCTGATTTCTTTTTTTTTTACACATTTGTCTCCTCTCAGAATATTTTCCCCACTCCTGCTTGTAAATGTTAACTCTTAGAAAATTCCCAGCCCGGGTTTTAGTCTGGAGTGTAGGGCACTTTAAATGTACAGGTTTGTCTGTAAGATTTGAATTTGCACTGCTTCAAAACATTTTTGATTCAGATTTTTGAATGTGTGTAATGTGATCTAAATGTTGCTGATACATTATGATTATTAACAGTTCTACACTCTTATCTAGTTGATCCTCTAGTAGAGTTAACTCTGTGTGTTTTTTGTGTGAACATGTTTGTTCTGTAAATGATTAAAGGGGAACGTTTCTAGTTGAGGGTTGATGTATATCAGATAAAGATGTGCTTCTGTATGTGAGGCACTGTGTGTCTTCTCTGAGTTGCCGTAGGGCATGAAACAGTTGGCAGACTTCCTCTTTTGAGCTCACATGCTGAAGCTTGACAGAAATGAAAGCTTAGCTGTTGCTGCTGTACGTGCTGTGTTGTGTAGCCTACTGTTCATTGATTTATTAAGTATATACAGTACAGTTAGGCGCTCGGTTTACTGGGAATACTGGAACACTTCAACCAGCTGCTGAATCCACAAACTGAACGAGAGTTTTACAAGAACAAAGAGTCAAAGTGAGTGTAACTTTCAGGAAACAGAGAGTGACTGAGCTGTCTGCCTGCTGTGTTTCCTGCTTCACTCAGAGACTGAATGGCTTCCGCATTAGAGAAAGCTCTCAGCTGTCCTGTCTGCCATGAAGTCTTTAAAGATCCTGTCATCCTGTCATGTACCCACAGCTTCTGTAGAGACTGTCTGCAGAGCTGCTGGAGACAGAAACAAGAACGTGAGTGTCCAGTTTGTAATATGATATCTTCAAAGTCAGAACCGCCTTTAAACCAGAGGTTAAAGAGCCTGTGTGAGAGTTTCTTATTGGAGAAAGGTCAGAGACCTTTAGTGGCTCGCTGCAGTCTGCACTCTGAGAAACTCAAACTCTTCTGTCTGGACCATCAGCAGCCGGTGTGTCTCGTCTGCAGAGATTCAGAAACACACTCCAACCACAGATTCAGACCCATCAATGAAGCTGCACGACAACACAAGAAGGAACTTCAGGAAACTCTGGAGCTTTTAAAGGAGAAGATAAAGGGTTGTGGACACGTTGAAGAGGAGTCTGCAGAACACCTGAAGGTCCAGGCCAGACGCACAGAGACGCAGATTAAGGAGCAGTTTAAGAAGCTTCACCAGTTTCTAGATGAGGAAGAGGAGGCCAGGGTGGCTGCACTGAGGGAGGAAGAGGAGCAGAAGAGTCAGAGGATGAAGGAGAAGATGGAGGCTCTGAGCAGAGAGATAGCAGCTCTTTCAGACACAGTCAGAGCCACAGAGGAGCAGCTGAGAGCTGAAGACGTCTCATTCCTGATCAACTACAAGGCTGCAGTGGAAAGAGTCCAGCAGCACACCCTGCTGGATGATCCACAGCTGCTCTCAGGAGCTCTGATAGACGAGGCCAAACACCTGGGCAACCTGAGCTTCAACATCTGGAACAAGATGAAGGACATGGTCTCCTACACTCCTGTAATTCTGGACCCAAACACTGCTGGTCCAAGACTCATCCTGTCTGAAGATCTGACCAGTGTGAAACTTGGAGAGGATCAGAAGCTTCCTGATAATCCAGAAAGGATTGGATACTGCACTGTCCTGGGCTCTGAGGGCTTTAACTCAGGGACTCACAGCTGGGATTTTGAGGTTGGAGACAATGCATACTGGGGAGTGGGAGTGTCAGCAGAAGGTGCCCAGAGGAAGGAAAACCTCCGGTCTGGATTATGGACAATACGGTTCTGTAAAGGTAAATACTCAGCAGTCAGCCCATCAGATCCCAGCAAGGATCTCCCAGAGCAGAAGCAGTACCAGAGGATCAGAGTGACTCTAGACTGGAACATAGGAAAGCTGTCGTTCTCTGATCCTGATACGAACACACTCATACACACCTTCACACACACTTTCACTGAGAAGATGTTTCCATACATAAGAACTGAGGATGAACTGAAGGTTTTACCAACAAAGGTCTTTGTGACTGTAGAAAAACATGATAAGGATGAACTGAAGGTTTTACCAGCGAAGCCTTCTGTGTTTGTACAACCTTTACCTGCATGGCAATCTGATGATGACCATGATGATGATGATGATGACCATGATGATGATAATGATGATGATGATGATAAAGAGTTGTTTGATTATGATATTGATGATATTGATGATGTTGATGATGATGATGATGAAGATGATGAAGATAATGATGATGATGAATATAGTTATGATGATGATTTTATGTGAAGACGATACTGATGACTCTGACATGGCTTGTTATAGAGATTAGGATGATATACTGAAACTTTTTGGACACATTTTGACACTTTGAGGAAGACGTCATTATGTTTGGCTGTTGTTTGATGTTTTCTTCATCTTATTATGCATTTCATTTAGTCTGTATTTAGCCCAGTTAAGACCAGAGATTTGCAACAAGACGAGTTGAAACTTGCAGCTCCTTGCAAGTCTCCATTCTGCAGAGCTCTGAAAGCCGCCAGTTTACACTAACTGTACGTACACACCGCCGTTGACTTGAGCTGCAAAGAAAGCTCCGGCTGCCCTGTCAAGGACGCTCGTCAAAAAGTACGGGGAAGTTTTTGCCACTTTGGCTGCTCTGACGTGGCAGGACATTCACATCAAGCAAGGAAGACTAGCATACGTACTTAAATAATAAAAACATCACGCACTTCACCAACTCACCGGAGACACCAACTATCCCAGCTATTTTATCCCATGTCTCATTTTATCCCATGGTCCCTATACGCAAACAAAATCATATCATAAATTATTGGGAACTCAGCAGCAGTAGCAGCAGAGCTTTTCCTCCATTTTCTCGGAACTAATGTTTTGGTAGGAACGAAAGTTTACATCGTATGTTCTCTGGGATCAGCCAGCGTGAAGGACGTCTACATTCTGATTGGTTGCTGGTCGTTTGCCGCTGAACCGAGTCATTCATTCATTACCATAAAGTTGACCAAACTTCAACTTTCTGCTTGATGCTCTGGTCGCTCAACACGCCCAAAACGTGACGTCGACAGATTTGCCGCTTCTTGCAGTTGAGAGAAGCAGCTTCCATTTGAATAGAATGACTTCCGGTAACTTTGAGGCTCAAGTCGGCGGCGGTGAGTACGTACAGTAATGAGACGAGACAGTGTATCATCTATACAGAAACCACCCTCTGTACTTCTGTTCTAACTTCAGACTTTCAGGCTTTTTTGTAGCTGGATAACATTTGTAGCTTCTTAAAATATGAATGAGGATATTAATAGTGAGATACTTTCTACAGCTGCATTTCTAGTAGAGATGAAACGGAGAAAATAATGTTTTATTTCTCTGATTCTTTGCTTTGTTCTAACACTGCTCCCTCTTTTAAGTCTCTCTCTAGCTCGCTCCACCACATAGCGTGCTGGTTTGAGTCGAGCTGAGACGGGCCGGTTCAGACCGCTGAAACTTTTCCTGCAACGCTCTAAAACGATTTCGTCTCATTGTGAATCGTTGGTCTGAACTGGGCTTTAGGTTATGGTCATTGGTATTTTGTATATGAAAATATTGGTGAGGGTGAATTGTAAATATATGTTTAAACTGTGATCTGTCAGTCCAGAGTATGTTCAGCTGATATTCCAACAGCGCTAAGCGCTGAGACTAACTTGTGTTTCTGTTTCTAAAGCAGGCCAGGGCTGTGAAATTAATCCCATTTTGATTGTGATTTAGATTTCGGTTCCTAATGATCACAAAAACAATGTAATCGAGAAAAACAATTATTGTGTACATAGCTCTTATTTTGTCTTGTGTTCTGAATGGAGAAAAAAGTTATAAAAAAAATATAAGAGGAAATTTAAAGGTGTTTACTCTGTTGATTTGTTTCACTGTTTTTTTTAACTTTAATAAATGCAACATCTTTCCAAAAGTCAACGAGTAATCACGGTAAATATTGCTGATTTCAATATTAACCAAAATAATTGTGCTAAGGATTTTTTTTTACATGCTGCATTATTGTGACATTGACACTGAAACAGGAAGCTGTTCCTATTTAAATCTAAACACATTTTTATTGCTGAAATTCCAGTTTCTTTCAGAATCAGACAATCAGCTTCCTGTTTACACCGACACAAGCATGCCCAGGGTTTGAAAATAGTCATGTGTGTGTGTGTAGTGTGTGTGTACGTCTGTATGTGTGTAGTGTGTGTGTGTGTGTGTGTCTGTGTGTGTGCACGCATGTGCGTGTCTTTGTGTGTGTATGTCTGTATGTGTGTGTGTGTGTGTGTGTTTGTGTGTGTATCTGTGTGTGTGTGCATGTGTGCGTGCGTGTGTGTGAGTGGGTGTGTGTGCGCGTGTCTGTGCGTGCACGTGTCTGTGTGTGTGTATGCGTGTGTGTGTGTGTGTGTGTGTGTGTGTGTGTGTCTCTGTGTGTGTGTCTCTGTGTGTGTGTGTGTGTGTGTCTCTGTGTGTGTGTGTCTCAGGTGTAGAGCTGGGGGTAAACGATTATTTATTAAACGATTCATCGGGCGATTATTTTATCGATTAGTCGACTAATCTAACAACTAATTGGACGATTAATATAACGATTATTTTTCTGTTGCTCGATTAATAAAAACCATAATGTATCTCAAATAAATACCAAAAAATTCTTAATAATACATTTTATTAAACAATTTTGCACAGCAAAAAATCTTCTGCTTTACACAAAATAAAATAATTATTTTACTGTTATACAAAATGAAAGGCCAGCCTGTTTACTCTTTTACAGTACCAACATAACTCTCTTGTTCAAAAAAATCAAGTTGTAGTGCAAAAAAGAAAAACACTGCAGTGAACAGTACGGACATTCCTTGGATTGTTTAACACAACATAACAGTCCCAACATAAAACCTGATGCATAATCAAACTCACTCTCTTAACTGCTATTCTGTAGGTTTACATGCTAATGCAGCTGTGCACTTTGGTGGTGCTAGGCTAACCAACGCATCTTAGCTCTCTGTGCAGTTTGTTCGTGCTAGGTTAGTAGCTAACGTTCACGTTAGCTAACGTTAGCTACTATAGATAGCTGTGTTCTGCAGCTGTAAGTTAGCTACCATTCAAGCCAACATTAGATGATAACTAACGTTAGCTAAACACAGCTGCCTAGGCGCCAGTAGCTAGCTAACGTTAACGTTAGCTACTAACCTAGCACGAACAAACTGCACGGAGAGCTAAGATAGTTAGCTAGCACCACCTAAGTGCGCAGGCTACACAACACACTACACAAACATGAAATTAATTTAGCCAACGTTAGTACTTGGGACTATATTTTAAGTATTCCCATACCCTCGATGATTAAGGGCGAGCTGTTTTTTTAGGACTTTTTCTTTTCATGGGGCTTTTTGCATGTGTGTGTGGCGAAGCGTCGATGCAAAAATACGACGTTGACGTAATTTTGACGTCGATGCGTCGACGTCATTGACGCGTCGCTGCAGGCCTACTCAGGTGAGTCATGTTAGGGGGCGGAGCTTCATCGTTATAGTTTTATTAGGTTGAATTTCATTCCACACTGAGGCCCTGTTTACACGATGACGCTCGCGGGTGAAAAACGAAAAAATATTTTATCGGATGTGCCTTTCGTTTATACGGCGACGGCGTTTTTGGGGCTTAAAAACGCAAAAAAGTGAAACCACCCTCCAGAGTGGAAATCTTAAAAACGCTCCACTGTCGCGTTCCCGTCTAAAGGGGAAAAACACAAAAGTCTGAAGACAGCGGTGTGGAGAGAGACGAGGAAAAGGCGTCCAGGTAGTCTGTTGTTACGGAGTAGGCTACAGACATTATAGGCTCCTGTTATCTAAAAGATTTTCAATGTAATGGCTCAATATTTAAATGATTTCGACAATGTGGATAAGGTTGTTATAGTTCGATGACCATATGTAGGCTATTCATTTGAGCCAGAGTAGGCTACAACGTTACGGATGAAGAGAAAGAGAGAGAGGGAGAGGCAGCGGCCAGCGGTCAACCTCCTCTGCCCGCTGCCTCTCACTCTCAAGCAGCGGCTGAAGGCTGCGAGGCTCAGGATATCGGTAGTGCTCCCGTGGGTGCTGTGCTGTGGCTTATCACGGTCGACTGTGCCGGTCATCATCAGACAAACATGCAACTCCACCTCCTCGTCTTTCCAGACGAGCTTTTGTTGTTCGCTTCGACATGTTTTGGTTTGGTGCTACTAAGGAGAGAAGTAGAAGGAAGGTTCTACGTAAGCGCGTGGCCTTGGCGGTGTTGTGTGGCAGTGCCACCTAGCCGCCTGGCGTGCATACTACATCGAATTTCACACACTTTTACGTCACCATATGCACGCAGATTTTCCCCCAAAACTCTCGTCTAAACACGGAATAAAAAGTGAGAACGCAACGCCACTTTTGCGTTTTCTCTTCAGATCGTTTCCGTCTAAACGTAGCCTGATTGATAAAGGTGTTGTCCCCATTACTGTGCCAAACAACGCTCTGCTGTGATATTGTTGTGAGCTATTACTTAAATGTACAACATTTACAGATGCCTGTGACTGCAACTCTTCAACTTCTGCTGAGACACTTTTGAGGCTTTAATCTCATTTTCTAGCTGCCCAGAAACACTTGATGGATCACAGCGGACAGAACAATGATCAACTTTGACCTGCTGTTGAAATACAGAGTGAAAGGTTGTGATTGTGGTGAACTCGTACAAACAGGAATAACAGCAGCAGTGTTGAGCTGCATGAAATGAGCCACATCGGTCAAACAGGGATCTTTTTCCCCAGAGCTCTGATTTTTATTTGTGACCATAAAGTTGCACAAAGTTCCAAAACTCTCCCCAAACATGTATCAGGATGATGGACAACAGAAGCATACATACCTAAGCTCTCCACCAACACCATTATACAGCGAAGAGCACTGAAACAATAACTTTAAAATATATATTAACAATTTCACCTCACCTATATATCTCATATACAGAATACAAATGACTATAACATCATACATACTAAATAAACTGAAGAATCACCACACAAAAGCCAACCTTTAAATCTAACTCTACCCACTCCCCCCTCTCTTTTTCTGACTACTTGGTTCAGCCTAACGAGGTCATTTTTATGCTGTGTTTCAGGCATCCTGTAACTCGTGTTTTCACAACCTTTTACCCGTGAAAGTGCCCTGGAACGGCAGTCAGACCATAACTTACTACTCGTGAACTCGTACCAGATCGTTGTACTCCCAGTTACAGTTTTTGACGTAACACACACATAAACAACAACGGCGCCCCCTATTGATGCTGTACAGACGCCGGTGATTAACGGTGAGAAATATAAAGGAGAAATAGGTTATGTTTATTAAATAAAGCCCACAATATGTCGCCGACTAGAAATCGCTAGTATCAGCTAGCGCTAGCTAACGTCAATGTTAGGCTAACGCTAGCTAAAAGGGTTTGTCGTGACTTTGCCCAGAACGCTACCAAGTCGTGAGTCGTGACTTGAAGTCGTAACTTACGGGCTAAACATTGTGTCTGGAACTCAGCATTAGTGTTCACTCCATGAAAACACTCCCTTACAGGGAGATAGATCTGTCGGGGTTACCAAAATAAAAGCACAACAAAAATGAACATCCTGTATTCATCTGATTCATGAAACTTTACACAGTCAACATACAGACGGGTGTCTTTTTTTCAGTATATACACCCCCATATACACACACACACAAACTTCTCTTCAAAAATATAATCAATGATCTAATGTTAAACCAAAGGTAGCCCCTCCCACCACCATCACCCATTTAAAAATGCTGTCAATCACAAGCTCATTGACAAATCTTAATAAGTAAATACAGAAACACGAGTGATTAATTCTGATGATGTTACATCAGTAAGTTGTGTAAACGCAGCCGTAAACCTGGTTTCTGCTCCAAGTTCAATTTAAAACCTTCATTTCAACGTCTTTAAGTATAACTGAATATATTTGTATTTTATAAACTCAATAAATTTTCACAATAATACATTTATAATAATATATTTATATGTTAACAATTATTTTAATTATTGTAAACTAACAAAAATCAATATTTTTTTATTGTATTTTAAGATTGTTTTTGTTGATAACATATAAATGTATTTGTTGTTTTAACATCTTTGACTAATAGATGTTAGACTGTTAAAATAATGAACAAAGCTGAAGCTCCTTAAAGCTGCATTCACTCTAACTTCCAGCAGGGGGCGACTCCACCGGCTCCAAAAAGAAGTCTGTTTCTCTAGAAGTCTATGAGAAAATGAGCTTCTCTAGTTCTCTCTTGATTTATTACTTCAGTAAACCTTTTCATAATGAGTTTATGGTCTCAATCGCTAGTTTCCAGTCATCTTCAACACAGCGTGATGTTCCTTTAGTAAATGATGGTCCCATTTATTTTAAAACAGACGATAAACAGATAAAGCAGGGGAAGCTATAGGACCAATAAGTTATGATGGTCCCATTTATTTTAAAATAGACGATAAAGTAGGGAAAGCTATAGGACCAATAAGGACAGAGGCTTAGTGATGCTAACCATGCTAACACCGTGGACATTAAAATAGACCTCAACTTGTCCTTGGTCCGTATTTTCATCTCAAACTTTGACCCTCTGTGTGTTTTCTCTTCAGCAAAGTTAACTGAAACATTTTGGTTGCCTAGAGATAGTTTGCAGATAATCTGTGTCCTACCATATCCAGATGAATGTATATTATTTTTTACCAGCAACATCAGGACAATATGGTGACATGTTACTCAAAGAGAATCACCAGCATCGTCATCGCCATCACCGTCACCACCATAAGCATCATCACCATCAGCACTATCTGTTTCTTTTGTTCTATAGTCACAGAGACCTTCGCTGGTACAACCTTCATTGGGAGAACATTTACTGTGCTTATATATGGAAACATCCCTTTAGTGAAAGTGTGTGTGAAGGTGTGTATGTGCGTGTTCGTATCAGGATCAGAGAACGACAGCTTCCCTCTGTTCCAGTCCAGAGTCACTCGGATCCTCTGGGGCTTCGTCTGCAATATGAGATCAGTGGGTGGATGTGATGCGGAGGCAGCTGAGTATTTAGCTTCACATAACTTTATTGTCCATAATTCAGACACTATGACGCTATTCCTCTGGACAGACTCTGCTAACACACCCAGGTCCCAGCGTTCACTGTCTCCCACCTCAACATCCCAGCTGTGGGTCCCTGAGTAAAAGCCCTCAGAGCCCAGGACAGAGAAGTGATTACCAATCCTCTCTGGATTATCAGGAAGCTGCTGTTTCTCTCCAAGTTTAACACTGGTCAGATCTTCAGACAGGATGAGATATTTACCAGCAGTGTTTGGGTCCAGAACCAGAGGAGAGTAGGAGACCATGTCCTTCATCTTGTTCCAGATGTTGAAGCTCAGGTTGCCCAGGTGTTTGGCCTCGTCTATCAGAGCTCCTGGGAGCAGCTGTGGATCATCCAGCAGGGGGCGCTGCTGGACTCTTTCCACTGCAGCCTTGTAGTTGATCAGGAATGAGACGTCTTCATCTCTCAGCTGCTCCTCTGTGGCTCTGACTGTGTCTGAAAGAGCTGCTATCTCTCTGCTCAGAGCCTCCATCTTCTCCTTCATCCTCTTACTCTTCTGCTTCTCTTCCTCCCTCAGTGCAGCCATCCTGGTCTCCTCTTCCTCATCTAGAAACTGGTGAAGCTTCTTAAACTGATCCTTAATCTGCGTCTCTGTGCGTTGGGCCTGGACATTTATGTGTTTTGCAGTTTGATCAAACTTCACTTTAACTTGTTCAAAACTCGCTAGCCTTTTCTTTACGGGCTCCAGAGTTTCCTGAAGTTCCTTCTTGCATTGTTTAGCAGCTTCATCGATGGGTCTGAATCTGTGGTTGGAGTGTGTTTCTGAATCTCTGCAGACAACACACACTGGCTGCTCATGGTCCAGACAGAAGAGTTTGAGTTTCTCAGAGTGCAGACTGCAGCGAACCTCTGAAGCTCGTGGATCTCTCTCCTCTAAGAAACTCTCACACAGGTTCTTTAACAACCGGTTTAAAGGTGGTTTTGGCTTTGAAGATATTGCATTACAAACTGGACACTCACGTGCTTCTTTCTCTCTCCACCAGCCCTGCAGACAGTCTTTACAGAAGTTGTGGGTACATGACAGAACAACAGGATCTTTAAAGACGTCATGGCAGATCGGACAGCTGAGATCTTTCTCTAATCTGGAAGCCATTTAGTCTCTGAGTGAAGCAGGAAACACAGCAGGCAAACAGCTCAGCCACTCCCTGTTCCCTGAAAGTTATAATTCCCTGTAAAACTCTTGTTTGGTTTGTGCCTAAGCAGCTGGTTGAAGTGGTAATATTCCAGTATTCCCAGTAATCCCTCCTGTAGATGTCCTCTCTCAGTGGATGTGGTGGTTTTGGTCTGAAAGAGAATCTTATCGTCCGTCTCGTCCTGTGTGTGTGTGTGTGTGTGTGTGTGTGTGTGTGTGTGTGTGTCTCGTCTCAGAGAGGCACAATAAAAACCTGTTTCCTGGTTTGTCTCAGTTCACTTCAGTTCATTACACTGTTTGTCAGGTGAGTCATATAAGGGCCTGTATGTTATGCGTCAGCTGTTTCTTCCCCGTCCTGTTTGTTTGGTCTCTCCCCTTTTTCCACTGTGTGTCTGTGTTGTGTTTGTCTCAATCTGAAATGGCGAGAGGCGTGTTCATGAGGAACTAGGTCAAGGGGCGTGGCCGCTCATTCCTGCTCAGTTACCTGCACAGCTGCAGGACATTCATGATTCACCTCAGCAGTATATCAACTCGGGCTGTTCACCTCATCAGCGCCAGATCGTTACAACTACTCATGTGGTAACTTGGCTCAGTGTCCTCTTCTAGTGATTTCATTCCTAGTACTCCTGTTATCTCCTAGTGCCCTGTTTAACCTTTTTGTCCTGTGTTCAAATTCCACTCTGAACCCTTTGCTTACCTGCTGCTTACCTGCAGTGACCTGCTTTGCTGCCTCTCCGCTGAGACCTGCTGAGCCGTTGCTCTGCTGTATCTGCTGTGCTACCAATCTCCACGCTGCACTGCTCTCATCTCTCTCAACTGGATTCCTCGGTGAGCCAAGACTGGGCTCTCTAAGCCTGCCTGCTTCGAGTCTCAGTCCTGCTCTGAATTCTGAGTAACAAAGAATAAGGAAAATAGCAATTGTGTAAATCAATAAATAGCCAATATGTGATTGAGTGAATGCACGTGTGTAGATTTGAATTTACACTATATTTGAAAAGTTTGAAATTAGATGTTTTGACAGCAGCAGCAACATTGTCGACAGCAGAGCCCCCATTGTGATGCGTGAATGCAAATCCCCGCCTTCTTGCGATTTACATTTGCATCCCGTCTGATCCTTGCCTTCCCTCACCCTCCGACATAGAAGATGGAAGCCGGGTACATGCTATTCCGACCAGCCTTGCTACCCTTTCTAGTGCTCCCCAACGATCCCAGCACCCCCGTTCACTGACCGTCACCTGGCCTGGGTATAGCTCTGCAGCACTCTCTCTGCCTGGTTGGTCAGGACTCTGCAGAGGGGTGATGCATTGCTTTTCTGCCACCAGCCTCCTCTTTTCAGCGGCAAAAATTCTCTCTCCATCCCCACCAAGAAGGAAGTCTTGAAGTTGGAAGGCATCCCTTCCCGAGGCACGGACATATGTCCTGGTGCCCAAAAAAGTCAGAGGGGTTAAGACCCATACTGGACCTGCATGTATCTTTCCAACAGTCAATAAGTAATCACTGTAAATATTCCTGATTTCAATATTTACCTAAATAATTGTGCTAAGGATTATTTCCATAATGGAGCAGCCCTAGTTTGAAGTTTTGCTAAATGTTAATTCCAGCGTGTTACATGCTGCATTATTGTGACCTTGACACTGAAACAGGAAGCTGTTCCTATTTAAATATACACACATTTTTATTGCTGAGCATCCAGTTTCTTTCAGAGCCCGGCGCACTTCCTGGGAGTCTGTTTTCCATCGCAGAGTGTCAGACAATCAGCTTCCTGTTTACACCGTCACACGCATGCCCAGGGTTTGAAAATGGTCATGTAATATGCGTTTTCAGATGTGTTAATATGGACAGAGATCATATCTGATACGGAGCATAAATGCTTGCCAGGAGGGAGATCTTTCTGTTTCAAAACGCTGTTTAACCCTTGTATGGTGTTCGGGTCTGTGGGACCCATTTTCAATGTTTGCTAAAAGAAAAAATATGCTATTTATTTCTTCTAACTCAAACTCACTGGCCTTGGCTCATTTTCTGTGAAGAACATAAAAAATATTATATTATTATTTTCAATGACTGCACACGGTACACCCCCCCCCTACACATTACTATTACATATGAGGTGTTCGGGTCTACTGGACCCGAGTAATTATTACAGTGTAATAATTGTAGGTGCTATGAAACTCAAATGTGTCCTCCACCTAACTGGGCCTGTTGTGCGTGCGTGCATGTATGTGTGGGTGTGTGTGTGTGTGTGTGCGTGCGTGTGTGTGTGTGCGTGCGTGCGTGTGTGTGTTAAGGCATGGATGCCCGACGGGCCGGGCCGGGTTCGGACAGATATTTAGAAATGATGGTCGGGTTCGGGCCGGGCTCGGTCACATCAGCGTGATAAGACATTTGTTGTAAAATGGTTCTGCGGCTCCTTTAAGAGAGCTCAGTGTGTGTGTAAAGTGGGCAGAAGAGAGAGAGAGAAAGAGGAAGCAGACGTGTAGATGTGACCAGAGCAGAGTTGGTGAATAAGTTTAAGTTTTGTACACAGTGTGTGTGTGTCCGAGATAAACTCCAGACTGAAAACCAAGTTCATTCATCGTCTCACCAGAAACAGGATTTTAACCCCGACGTTATATACCGTCGGCCCTGGAGGTAACCAGTCTCCCCTGGTTTTCTGATCACGGTCGGAATCAAAGCGATCAGGAAAGGTTAACACGTTGAACATTTTAAATTAAACTGATTAACGTGAGCTTGTTGCCCCGTGTGAGCTGATGACCTCATCTGTTGACATTTCTGAATGCCTTCCAGTTGCTTAATAAAAGCTTTCACACAAACAAACGTACATGTGTCATTAGTATGAGAAAAAAAAAACAAGATTTTAACTGTGTCGGGCGCGGATATAAATATCATAATGCCTGACGGGCTCGGGCCGGGTTCGGACGGAAAAATTCGGCCCGATCCAGGCTCTAGTGTGTGTGTGTGTGTGTGTGTGTGTGTCTCAGGTGAGTCATGTTAGGGGCGGAGCTTCATCGTTATAGTTTTATCAGGTTGAGTTTCATTCAACACTGATTGATAAAGGTGTTGTCCCCATCACTGTGCCAAACAACGCCTCTCAGCTGTGATATTGTTGTGAGCTATTACTTCAATGTACATTTACAGATGCCTGTGACTGCAACTCGTCAACTTCTGCTGAGACACTTTGGAGGCTTTAACGCTTGTGTTTTCTTCCCGTCGACTGAATGCAACTTTGTGTTTTTCTGGGTCGAAATTTCACATTTCAAACAATCAAACATTTTGTTGTTCTTTTTCTACACTTTTCCCAACATTTTTATCAATTTAATTCCAATTTTTTTGTCATTTTTTTCCAGTGTTTTTAAAAAGAAATGATTTTGTCAATTTTTTTCCTGCGTTTTTGTAGCTTTTTCCAACATTTGATATTGAAAGTTTTTGTAAACGGGTTAAATTTGACCCGAAGACAACAGGAGGGTTAATCTCATTTTCTAGCTGCCCAGAAACACTTGATGGATCACAGCGGACAGAACAATGATCAACTTTGACCTGTTGTTGAAATACAGAGTGAAAGGTTGTGATTGTGGTGAACTCGTACAAACAGGAATAACAGCAGCAGTGTTGAGCTGCATGAAATGAGCCACATCGGTCAAACAGGGATCTTTTTCCCCAGAGCTCTGATTTTTATTCGTGACCATAAAGTTGCACAAAGTTCCAAAACTCTCCCTAAACATGTATCAGGATGATGGACAACAGAAGCATACATACCTAAGCTCTCCACCAACACCATTATACAGCAAAGAGCACTGAAACAATAACTTTAAAATATATATTAACAATTTCACCTCACCTATATATCTCATATACAGAATACAAATGACTATAACATCATACATACTAAATAAACTGAAGAATCACCACACAAAAGCCAACCTTTAAATCTAACTCTACCCACTCCCCCCTCTCTTTTTCTCACTACTTGGTTCAGCCTAACGAGGTCATTTTTATGCTGCATTCCAGACACAATTTTTAGCCCGTAAGTTACGACTTCAAGTCACGACTCACGACTTGGTAGCGTTCTGGGCAAAGTCACGACAAACTCTTCTGCGGCTCTGGTCTGATGATCTTCACGTCAGCAAGCCAAGCTCTGCTCGCACAAGTGACTGCTCACACACACACCGTCAAAGCTGGCTAGCTAAACATTGTGCTGTTGACAGGTTTCAGGTTAGGCTACCGAACGTTAGCATTAGCTAGCGGCTACTTAACATTGACATTTACAAATACTAGCGATTTCTAGTCGGCGACATATTTTGGGCTTCATTTAATAAACATAACCTGTAGTAGTACACAATCGTATGTGTATTGTTTTGATTACAATGTGCGGAATTACTTTACGTTGCCTATTTATGTCTATTTATTTCTATTTCTCACTGTTAATCCCCGGTGTCTGTACAGCATCAACAGGGGTTGCCATTGTTGTTTATGTGTGTGACGTCAAAAACTGTAACTGGGAGTACAACGATCTGGTACCAGTTCACGAGTAGTAAGTTATGGTCTGACTGCCGTTCCAGGGCACTTTCACAGGTAAAAGGTTGTGAAAACACAGGTTACGGGTTGCCTGGAACGCAGCATTAGACCAAAATAAAAGCACAACAAAACTGAACTTCCTGTATTCGTCTGATTCATCAAACTTTACACAGTCAAACATACAGATATGTGTCTTTTTTCAATTAGCAAGGAGGATGCTTTCTAATGAGTTTATGTTCTCGATCGCTACTTTCAAGTCTTCTTCTATAGAACATGATGTTCATTTAGTAAATGATGGTCCCATTTATTTTAAAACAGATGATGAAGCAGGGGATGCTTTAGGACCTGTCAACCAGGACAGAGGCTTAGCAATGTCTATATTATTTTTACAGTCTTTTTTTTACTTTAAAGTGCCCATATTATGAAAAAAATCACCTTTTCTGGGATTTGGGGTGTTATGTTGTGTCTCTGGTGCTTCCACACACATACAAACTTTGAAAAAAATCCATCCATGCTGTTTAGAGTGAGATCCGGTTTCTGAATGTGTCCTGCCTTCAGTCTCTGGGTGAGCTGGTCAAAATCGGCACGGCTTGTGACGTCACAAGCCGAAACGAGCAGGCTAACCGCAACCATTAGCTCGTTAGCATGCTAACGCTAATGCTAACGCTAGCATGCTACCTCGTTCTCAATAGCAAAGCACTGCTCCAACACACACAAGTTAACCATAATCTACAAAAGAACTACTTCCATGTGCGCCCTCATTTAGAAGTCTCCCAGCTAATCCTGCCTTGTAACTGTCCAAAGTTGTAGAAACAGCCTTTCTTTTACTGTCTATGGAGCTAGCTAGCTGACATGATCTACATCTGAGCTACTGGGCATGTGCAAGTGTAATCAAAGATAGTACAGAAGAAGAAGAAGAAAAGAGGTCTCACTCTGTAGCTAAAACAGAGACCAGCTGAAAAGAGGATCTGCAGCAGTGAGAGAGAGAGCGGTGCAGTACAACAACAATATGGTGTTTTTAGAAAATTAAACCATGTAAACCTATTCTGGTACAACCTTAAAATACAATTATGAACCTGAAAATGAGCAGAATATGGCTGCTTTAAATTAAACATTTTTACACTTTTCTTATAATTTGTTGTTATACTGTAGATGTCAGCCTCATTACCATGACAACTCAAAGACTCAGAGAACCACCATCAACATCAGCATCAGCATTGTCATCGCCAACGCCATCATCACCACAACCATCAGCACCGCCTGTTTCTCTTGTTCTACAGTCACAGAGACCTTCACAGGTAAAATTCTCAATGGGAGTTCATCCTGAGTTCTTATGTATGGAAACATCTTCTCGGTGAAAGTGTGTGTGAAGGTGTGTATGAGTGTGTCCGTATCAGGATCAGAGAACGACAGCTTTCCTCTGTTCCAGTTCAGAGTCACTCTGATCCTCTGGTACTGCTTCTGCTCTGGGAGATCCTTGCTGGGCTCTAGTGGAGACCACGCTGAGTATTCATCTAAATAGAACCATAATCTCCATAGTCCAGAGTATATGTCTCCTGTCTTATGGACAGACTCTGATAACACACCCAGTGACCACTCTTTACTGTTTCCAACCTCAACATCCCAGCTGTGAGTCCCGGAGTTAAAGCCCTCAGAGCCCAGGACAGTGTTGATGTCATCAAATCTCTCTTCATTAAAAGGAAGGTTCTGACTTACTCCTAGTCTCACACTGGTCAGATCTTCAGACAGGATTAAGTGTTCATCAGCAATGTTTGGATCCAGAATCACAGGAGTGTAGGAGACTATCTCCTTCATCTTGTTCCAGATGTTGAAGCTCAGGTTGCCCAGGTGTTTGGCCTCGTCTATCAGAGCTCCTGAGAGCAGCTGTGGATCATCCAGCAGGGGGCGCTGCTGGACTCTTTCCACTGCAGCCTTGTAGTTGATCAGGAATGAGACGTCTTCAGCTCTCAGCTGCTCCTCTGTGGCTCTGACTGTGTCTGAAAGAGCTGCTATCTGTCTGCTCAGAGCCTCCATCTTCTTCTTCATCCTCTGACTCTTCTGCTCCTCTTCCTCCCCCAGTGCAGCCATCCTGGCCTCCTCTTCCTCATCTAGAAACTGGTGAAGCTTCTTAAACTGATCCTTAATCTGCGTCTCTGTGCGTCGGGCCTGGACCTTCAGGTGTTTTGCTGTTTTATCAACCTCCTTTTTAGACTGTTCAAAACTCTCTAGCCTTTTCTTTAAGGGCTCCAGAGTTTCCTGAAGTTCCTTCTTGTGTTGTCGTGCAGCTTCATCGATGGGTCTGAATCTGTGGTTGGAGTGTTTTTCTGAATCTCTGCAGATGAGACACACTGGCTGCTGATGGTCCAGACAGAAGAGTTTGAGTTTCTTAGAGTGCAGACTGCAGCGAACCTCTGAAGCTCTCTGATCTCTCTCCTGTAAGAAACTCTCACACAGGTTCTTTAACACCCGGTTTAAAGGTGGTTTTGGCTTTGAACATCTCTTACAAACTGGACACTCACGTGCTTTTTTCTCTGTCCACCAGCTCTGCAGACAACCTTTACAAAAGCTGTGGGTACATGACAGGATGACAGGATCTTTAAAGACTTCATGGCAGATCGGACAGCAGAGATCTTTCTCTAATCTTGAAGCCATTCAGTCTCTGAGTAAAGCAGGAAACACAGCAGGCAAACAGCTCAGTCACTCCCTGTTCCCTGAAAGTTGAAATTCCCTGTAAAACTCTCGTTCGGTTTGTGGATTCAGCAGCTGGTTGAAGTGGTAGTATTCCAGTATTCCCAGTTTTCCCTCCTGTATATGTCCTCTCTCAGTGGAAGTGGTGGTTTTGGTCTGACAGTGAATCTTATCGTCCGTCTCTCACTGTGTGTGTGTCGTCTCAGAGAGGCACAATAAAAACCCGTACTTTGTACAGTGTTTGTTAGGTTGAGTTTCAGTCCACACTGATTAATCACATGTCACACAATGTGTTGGCCCCATTAGATAAGATAAGATATACTTTATTGTCTCCGAAGGAAAATTAGTTTTGGACTCTGTCCGTTCCGCAGCTTTACAAAGACAACACATAATACAGAAAATAAGCATCTCTCAACACATCCTCTCATGCAACACAAAACAAGCTCTCATATACATTAGACAGGTACCTATATAGTAAGCACATTAACTCCTTCTTTCAGTGGCCATTTTTAATTGAACAACCATGTCGGCTGCATTCTCCGCAATAAGTGTAGCACAGCCCTTGCACAATGAGATATTGCACAACTAACATAATGCACAATCCAAATAGCCTCTTTCCACATAACCTATGCAGTACACAATGGCATATTGAACAATCCAACAGCCCATGTATTGCACCACTAACATATTGCATAACCCCAATAACCTACTTATTGCACAATGACATAGTGCACAACCCAGCCAGCTTAAATGTTAGTGTTGATAAGCGTAATGGACATAGGCACAAATGAGTCCAGAGTCTACCATTGGATGGATTGAGTGCCAAGAGTCCTGGAGGGCGAAAATGCCTTGTTGATGCTAGAGGTCAGAGGAGAATGGGCCGACTGATTCCAGCTGATAGCAGATCAACTTTGACTCAAATAACCACTCGTTACAACCGAGGTACGCAGCCAAGCATTTGTGAAGCCACAACACGCACAACCTTGAGGTGGATGGGCTACACCAGCAGAAGACCCCACCGGGTACCACTCATCTCCACTAAAAATAGGAAAATAAGGCTACAATTTGCACGAGCTCACCAAAATTGGACAGTTGAAGACTGTAAAAATGTTGCCTGGTCTGATGAGTCTTGATTTCTGTTGAGACATTCAGATGGTAGAGTCAGAATTTGGCGTAAACAGAATGAGAACATGGATGGTGGTGGTGGTGTAATGGTGTGGGGATCCTTCATGCCTTGTTACCACTGGGCAGGCTGGTGGTGGTGTAATGGTGTGGGGGATGTTTTCTTGGCACACTTTAGGCCCCTTAGTACCAATTGGGCATCGTTTAAATGCCACAGCCTACCTGAGCATTGATTCTGACCATGTCCATCCCTTTATGACCACCATGTACCCATCCTCTGATGGCTACTTCCAGCAGGATAATGCACCATGTCACAAAGCTCAAATCATTTCAAATTGGTTTCTTGAACATGACAATGAGTTCACCGTACTAAAATGGCCCCCACAGTCACCAGATATCAACCCAATAGAACATCTTTGGGATGTGGTGGAACGGGAGCTTCGTGCCCTGGATGTTCATCCCACAAATCTCCATCAACTGCAAGATGCTATCCTCTCAATATGGGCCAATATTTCTAGAGAATGCTTCCAGCACCTTGTTGAATCAATGCCACGAAGAATGAAGGCAGTTCTGAAGGCGAATGGGGGTCAAACATGGTATTAGTAAGGTGTTCCAAATAATCCTTCAGGGGGGTGTATATTGAACTTTGACTGTGGAACTGTACTCTTTTTGGGGCGAGGAAAGACCGCTGACTGTGGCTCTCAAACCAGGAACATCCTTGTATAAAAGTTCTCTTATTATTCCAGTTTTAATAAACCACCTTAACTGAGAGAAGTTGTTTTTCTTCTGTCCTAAATGACCAATTGGACCGCGACAGTTGTACAGAGTTTTGTTTTCGATGTACAAAACATCTATTAAAGTAAATAGGACTTTCTACAAGCTAATCCCATCAAAGAGCATTCAAACATTTAAAGTAGTCCTCTCAGACATCTGACTGGACACAACAAAGCTTCAAGTATTATAAATTAACTTTTATTGCACTCACCTTCTGGCTCTTCATCTGCCTGGTCCATCTCCAGTTTGGTCAGTAAACTAACAAACCATTCAAACGACTTCTGGTCTCTGTTGATCCAGATGAAGTCGACCTGCAGGGTCCAAAAACAGACTCATGTTCCAATCGTTTACATCAAACACAATTCCTCAATCATTTAATTCAAACTACAACCAGTGGTGTAGGCTAATGTATTGTAGTGGGTATACTGAACTGTATATAAATATATTGGCCTATATATATATATATATATATATATATATATATATATATGGGCCAGAATCTGCCTTTGGGGGAGGGGGGCATATCATAGTGGGGGGGTCTGGATGTCCTCCCCCAGTGTCATGATGCCATCATGGCAGCCCATCCCTCTCCCTGTGTGCGTTGTTTGTTTCCCTGTTTGTGATCCCTCATGTTTCTCCCTCCTGCTCTGTGTCTGTGAGTTGTGGGCGTGGCTTATTTTGCAGGCTGCACCAGGTGAAGTTCATTCTCTAATCATCCCCAGCAGTACTTAAGACCGGCTCTGTGATCCACTTGTTGCCAGATCGCTCAGTCTACTAGCGTGTCTGCCGTGCGTGCGTGCGTGCGTGCGTGCGTGCGTGCGTGCGTGCGTGCGTGCGTGCGTGCGTGCGTGCGTGCGTGCGTGCACTCACGCTGATGCTCACGCTGACCCTGTTACCCCTGTCTGCCTGCTTGCCTGCCTGCCTGCTTCTCTCTGGATTCAAGGAAGTTTGCCACGTGTTGGAATTATTTGTTGGACTCTGGAGGACGCCATTACCACATGGTCGACGCCGCAAACAAGAGACACTGATTCACTGGGCACGCTCTGGAGAGCCCACTGCACCCACCACTCACCACTGGATCCCCTGGACACAACACCCCCTTGCCCCTTGCACTATTCACTGTATATATTTATCTTTATTAAATCACTTAAACGTATTTCCTGTGTCACGTCTGCTTTTGGGTCCAACCTCCAGTTCCATTCCGTAACACCCAAGGTTATTTTGAGCGTCAAAGACTTCATTTCCTGCATTCGGATAACTTTTATTCACCAATTTACGGTGGAAATACCTTTATTTAGCCTATGCGAAGAAGAAAAACACAGTTGACAATTCAAAATATATAAAAAATATAATGGAAAGTATGTTGTTGCGTGTCATTGGGTATTTTTAAGTGGGTATATGGAAATCCTGGAGCTTTCTTAGTGGGTATACTGCGTATACCTGCGTATCACGGAGACTACACCACTGACTACAACGTGATATGTGCAGCAACACATCCCCGATAACTGACCCTCTGTGGTGTTTTTCTTACTTTGCGTAACAACATCTCGCCGTCTTTAAT
>NC_050179.1:20408276-20420776 GCF_008315115.2 Sander lucioperca
AGTTTAAAGTTGAATCTATCACCTAGCGTTGCTCTGATTGGTTGGAGAGCTATCCTATTGCGTGCAGAGGGAATTTGAAAGACAATCGTTGATCCCGCCCCTCGGATTGAGCCTAGCCAATGGTGAGTTCCCAGAGTCGTACCAGGATGAAGGTGCAGTTGAAGTTGAGGCACTGCCCGCAGCCCTTGGCCACCATGAACCAGCTGCCGCCGTGGTGATGCTGCAGCATGGCGCCGGTGAACAGCAGCACGGTGAGCACGGCGTACACGCACAGGAAGAACAGCTTCCTGCTGTTGTTCTGCCAGTAGGCGCGCGTCAGGTAGCGCGGCGCTCGCCGCTTCTTCTGGTCCACCGCCGGGGGCTTCAGCCAGTTAGCAGCGCTGGAGGGACAGGAAGGAAGTAGCAGGAAGTTATACATCAACACAACAATACACAGACACACACACACACACACACACACACACACACACACACACACACACAAACGGACAGACACACAAGGACAGACACACACACAAAGTCACACACACACACACACACACACACACACACACACACACACACAAACGGACAGACACACACGGACAGACACACAGACACACACACAAACGGACAGACACACACGGACACACACACAGACACACACACACACACACACACACACACACACACAGACACACACACACACACACGGACAGACAGACAGACAGACAGACAGACACACACACACACACACACACACACACACACACAGACACACGCACACACACACACACACACACACACACACAGACACACAACTACACTTTTTCTGCTTTATCTCTTTATATATATATATATATATATATATATATATATATATATAACAATTGTTTTGGGTGTTGTGGGACCTGATGGTGAGGTTCTCCATGACCTCGGGGAAGTTCTCCAGCTCGGCCTTGAGCTCCTCGAAGGTGATGGATCCGCTGTTGTCTCTGTCGGCCGACTCAAACAGCGCCAGCGTCAGGTCGTCCAGCTTCTCCTCCGGCAGAGAGATGGCGCTCTCACGCAGACACGACTTCAGAACCGTCCGCAGCTCGTCCGGATCGATGGAGCCGCTGCCTGACAGACGACAAATAATACTTCCTTTGAAGGGTCAGTTCAGTTTTCTTCCCAACCCTATTTTCCCATGTTTCTGTGTCTAAATCTCTAATGTGAACAACAATCTTTGAAGTTAGTCCTGCAGCCACACCCAAATCACCATCACCAAACCCACCAGACTCCATGTAAATAATCAGGACTTTTAGCGTGTATAGAGCCAGCATATTTCCACTGATTATTTACATGGAGTCTGTTGGGTTTCACAAAAGCAGTTTTGCGGATGTTTTTATGTTTAAAAAAAGGATCTTACTCTTTAACAGAAAGGTCGACCTCCTTAGAAATCCTTTCCATAATGTTGTCAGACACTTAGAATATTAATCTGAGCCTGTCAGCAGCAAAACCAGAACTTTTGTGAATGTAAATACGAGCTGGACAATTACTATTAACTTACATTTTAGCTTGTTTCTCTGCTGCCGACTGCAGCGATCTCGCTTAATACTGGACCAATGTCAAAGATTGTTGTTCCCATGAGAATATTTTTAGATAAAAGAAAGTTGAAATATTTTTAGAATAAAAGTCGGAACATTTTGATAAAAACTCAAATTGAACAACTATGCTTTGCCTGAAGTGTGTTAATCTAAAAGAGGAGATGAATGTGGATGAATGTGGATGAATCCAGAGTGATGTGTGTTTCTGTGTGACGGACTGACCGTCCACGTCGTAGACCTGGAACAGGAACTTGAGTTTGTCCGTCTCGCTGCCGTGGATCAGCAGGTCCAGAGCTTTCAGCAGCTCGTCCAGACTGATGGAGCCGCTGCCATCCGAGTCGAACAGCGCAAAGAAACGCTCCGCAAAGAAAGACTGCACAGAAAAAACAACCGTTATAAAACAACCGGAAGGCTGCACATAGTCTATATCCACGACGTTCCACTTCCAGGATTGCTCCGGATGTCCATCCCCTTCCTCTGTCTCTGTGTTGGCGTTCTAACCTCCGGCTGATTTGTGAGGACTATGGTTAACTGCTCCTCAGATCTCTGCAGGGTAAATCCAGACAGCTAGCTAGACTATCTGTCCAATCTGAGTTTTCTGTTGCACGACTAAAACTACTTTTGAACGTACACATGTTCCACCAAAACAAGTTCCTTCCTGAGACTATTTAGCAGAGGCACCGTGGCTCCGGCCGGAGCTTAGCCCCGCCCACGATGATTGTGATTGGTTTAAAGAAATGCTAATAAACCAGAGCACGTTTTCCTCCCATCCAGGAATGCTGTGTGGACTAGTCAGACCTTCCTCTGCGGCGCTGTGGAGGAGGGGCTGGCAAAGTTGTTAAAGTTATAAAACAACCGAAAGAAAGACTGCAGAGAAAACACACGTTATTCATTAATTTACTTAATAACAGATAAAGAAACAACATTAACAGAATATAACAGATGCCAAAATCCTAAAAGACTCATCCACCGTTTGTGATGGAAAAATGTAATAAAAACAATTTCAAATACAACTGATACGTTTCAAAATATAATCATTTTCCCATTCAAACTAAACAATCACAGAAAAAGATGAATGCATCTAAATAAAGCTCCATGCAGGACTCGTGTGTTTTCTCACCTCTTTGACTTTGAGGGCCGTTTTAAACTCATCGATGTCGATCTCTTTGTCGTCCCCGGCGATGCTCTCAAACTGTTTGGTGACCCACTCCAGCCAGCGGGCGTCCTCGTCCACACTCATGCTGACTCTGCTGCTGCTGCTGGAAACACACAAATACAACTGGATACAATGTGCTAGCCTGGATGCTAGCCGAACTTAGCCCGCCCACAACATTTGACGTCGGGAAGTTTGGTCTGGACTTGATCCGTTGTGGAGAAACTATGCTCCAGCCAGAGCTGTTCGGACCAATCAGATTGTCAGGGCGGGCATTATACGATGATGGACAGATGATCAACAGTAATCAACATCGTCACCAAAGACCCCTTGGGTTGAATTCATTTACAACAAAGATGGCTGCCGCTGAAGAACTGAGATGTGTAGATTCCTCCATTGCGTCTGTTATAGAAGATATCGACAGTGTATTCATTTTAAAAGAGGAAAAGAGAACCGCGATCACGTATGTATACACATTGCCACACCTGTCCGCACGACACCGAAATTGCCGCCTCTGCCTTTGCTTCGTCGAAGCCTGCCTTTGACTTGCAGCTTCTCTGACGTCTGTCTCCGTTGCTCTGATTGGTTGTAGGTCTATCCGTTGCTCTGATTGGTTGTAGGTCTATCCAATTGAGTGCAGAGGCATTTTCTTTCCTGGTTCGGTTGAAACACGTCCCATAATCCCAGCCCAATGGAGCAGAATCAGACTCACATTCTGACTAGAATCTGAGTATGACCACGTCAGGCCCATGTGCAGCAACAGCAGCAATCGGCACACTGACTATTATTCATCATGATTAGTCTTCTTCTTCCGCCACATTTTTGTCCTGCTACTAGTCACGCAGCGTTGCCAACACAAGCACATTAAATACATCACAACGTGTGTAATGATCAGGAATAGTGTGATATGACTTTTCTAAGAGATTCGCCTCAAGTTTTTCACGAAATTCCCCAAAAACTGCGACATTTTTTCCATAGACTTTAATAGGAAATCGTCGGGAAATCGACTTAACATAGCTCAAATGCACCCCTCTTTAGGGCCATACTGATCCGCCATACTTTAATGCAGAAAATTAATTAAAAGTTTAAAAGGAAGACAAGACTTTGGCCTTTATTGGGATAAATGGACAATCTGATATCTAGCACGTTTTTTTACGAAATCACACTTTATGTATCGTCCAGTTTCCAGACCGTTTCAGATTTTATAATGTGTGTGTATGGGGACGGCCAGAGGGGAGGACAGAGTGGGGAGCTGCTGCACAATCCCCTGTCATTTTGACAGAAACAAATTGCTCTCTCTCTCCCATAATTTTCACTCTTCATACATCATTTTAAGTCAAAATGTAGGGACATGTGTCCCGGTCGCAGACGTGGAACTATGCAATCCACCGGACCTAAACTTTTGGCTCTGTTCATACCAACTGCCGATAGAAACAAGGACAAGAAATATCTGGAAGGACGCAGACGGTTCGCTGTTTGTTACCTGCTCTGTGTCGTATATGTTTGACACCACAAACATAAAAAACACATACATTAGTTCACCAGACTCGTATCTCTCTGGTGATGATAATATTTTACTGTTTGAACTCCCGGTTGTGTGTCCTGTCAAAGATACTGTCTCCCCCTCCGTCCTCTACTTCCTCACTGAGCAAATCCCCATAGCAACAAGTACTGACACACACACACACACACACACACACACACACACACACACACACACACACACACACACACACACACACACAGACACACACACAGAGACACACACACACACACACACAGACACACACACAGAGACACACACACAGAGACACACACAGAGACACACACACACACACACACACACACACAGACAAACACAGACATACGGACACACAGACACACACACACACACACACACACAGAGACACACACACACACACACACACACACAGACACACACACACACACACACACACACACACACACACAGAGACACACACACACACACACACACACACACACACACACACACACACACACACACACACACACACACACACACAGACACACACACACACACACAGAGACACACAGAGACACACACACACACACACACACACACACACACACACACACACACACACACACACAGACAAACACAGACATACGGACACACAGACACACACACACACACACACACAGACACACACACACACACACAGAGACACACACACACACACACACACACACACACACACACACACACACACACACACACACACACACACACACACACACACACACACACACACACACACACACACACAGAGACACACACACACACACACACACACAGCCATGTCCATTCCTTATTTCATTTGTCAGTCTTATATTCTTACAGTCTTATAAATAATGAGATGATTGTGCTCCCTTCATGAACAGCTGAAGTCCTGCAGACGTCCCGCTGTGTTCCTGCACACGGACCACTATTCAGAGGCTGCAGCAACGTTTAGGACGTTGCCATGGAGATGATGTCAGACGCAGAGAAACAGCAGAACAATACAGTGTCCCCGTCCCGTGATAAACACAGATGATTCCAGCTGCTTTATATTTTATTAAATATTCTACAGGTATGAGTAATGAACCCTGAAAACACTCAGATTTCCTCACACACACACACACACACACACACACACACACACACACACACACACACACACACACACACACACACACACACACACACACTCAGATTTCCTCTGCTTCTGAATATTATTCACTATGAAAACACAACGAGCTGCTTCTGTGCAACAGTTCAGCTTCACTTTTTAAGTGAAAACACATTTTTTTACTCACTTTGTTGTTGGTTTTTGATGCCTTTCTTGTTATTTTTTTTTGTAAACATCGGATAAAGCCAGGTTCCAACTTCTGGTTTCATTTTACTTTTACATATTAGAGTCAAAGGATCTTTTTATCACTCCATAAATCAGAAAATACTAACGCTAACTTTCAGTGAATTTAGGAGAAAGACACACATGGTCCTATTTTAACCATCTAAACGCACGGCCTGAAGCGCCTGGCCCAGGTGTGTTTAGGGCGTGTCCAAATCCACTTTTGCTAGTTTTGACGGCGGAAAAAAGGGTCCGTGTGACGGGTGCATGGTTCTAAAGGGTTGTACTTAGTGTCTTCATTAATCAGAGGGGTGTTTTGGGCGTAACATGCAATCAACCAATCAGAGATCATCTCCCATTCCCTTTAAAAGCCAGCATTGCTGTTATGATGGAGGATTTACACCGTAATATTTTTATTTGTAATCTTCTGCATGTGTGTGTGCTGCTGTGTGTCCCTGTGTGTGTGTGTGTGTGTGTGTGCTGCTGTGTGTCCCTGTGTGTGTAACAAGCATAGTGTGTGTGCTGCTGTGTACGAGCCTAGGAGCATTTTACTAATGCTCTGTTAAAATAACAATGAAATGCTGCGTTATTGACTTTAGACCAGGTTGTTGTTGGTCAATGGTGTCATCACTTCCTGCTGCCTCAAGATAGCAATACTCCCAGAATGCACCTGAACACACCTCCCTGTAAGACCAGCACGCCCATGGGCCCCAGATGGACCCACACAATCACACACACACACACACAAACACACACACACACACACACACACACACACACACACAAAAACACACACACACACACACACACACACACACAAACAAAATCACGCATCTTTTCTGAAAACGTAACATTTTCTTGAAGAAGGACAGCTACTATGTAATATGTGCATCAAAATCTTCTACAAAGCTGGGGAAACACTGCCAGAGATACTAAATCATTCAGCATGAAAACATTATTAAAAATGATTCAAGAAATCTGAGACTAAAACAAACGATTAGTCGACTGATCGACTCAGAGGAGGCAGCACTACCTAAAGATTTGGCTTTTTGGCTATAAAAATGACTTAAACAACGAATTATTAAAATAGTTGCAGATTAATTTAGTTTTGCATTATTTCATAACTTGACAACCTGTTGAAAACCTGAGAGTAAAGACAGTGAAGGAGAGTTTTACCTGCTGCGTCCTCGGCTGTTTGTCTCCGTGTGTTTGATGTTTCTGTTTCTTCGTCTCTGCCTCCTCCTCTTCCTCCTCTTCTTCAGAGCTGCTGTCTGTGTCAGCTGCAGCTGACTGCATCTCTGTGGACACACAACACATCAGAATACACACACACACACACACACACATTTATGAGCATCTGTGTGGACACACCGGGAAACTGCAGCACGGAGGAAGAAGAGGAGCAACACATGAGAATATTATGGGATAATTAAAGCTGCTGCACAGCCAAAAAAGCGCCAAAAAAGCAACTAAAAAGTGTCTAAAAAGCGCCAAAAGACTGTCAACAAAAACGTCAAAAAGCATCAGCACCGATAAGAGTCAAAAAGGATCAACGAAGCCATCAAAAACATCCAAACAAGCATTAAAAAAACATCAAAAAAGGACCAACAACTGTCAATTAAATGTTCAACAAAACGTGTCAAAAATGCACCTAAAGGGCGCCAAAAAAAGCGCTGTGTCTCGTCTCCGTACCGAGCACATGTTCACTCGAAGAATAGAAGAATTTTGGATCCAGAAGAATTAGCAGAACTTGTGCGCACACACACACACACACACACACACACACACACACACACACACACACACACAAAAATCAGTGGCAGTAATCATTGATGTTACCTGAAGAACCGTGTCGTGGGTCCAGATGTACCTCCATGTTACTCAGGGCAGTTTGGTTGATAGAAACCCAGTTTGCTGATCTACAAACTTTAAAAAAGGGTGAAATGAGCCGAGGAAACCACGAAACTTTAGTCGCCTGTCAGCGGCGTCATAACCTTTGACCCCTCTAGTTACTGACTGACTCTGAAAACACGGGAGACACCAGATGATACGTTCAAGGGTAATTGTAAATCTTACAATGTCACAGAATTATACTTCGTAACACAGCTTTGTTTCTATCACACGGCATCATTTTGTCATTGATTAAATGCAACACAGTTATAGGAGTAATATGCCAGATGTCTGTCCCCTTCCTCTTTCTTTGTGTTGGGTTTCTAACCTCCGGTGAATTTGTGAGGACTATGGTTAACTGCTTCTCAGATCTCTGCAGGGTAAATCCAGACAGCTAGCTAGACTATCTGTCCCTCTGACTAAAACTACTTTTGAACGTACACATGTTCCACCAAAACAGGTTCCTTCCTGAGACTATTTAGCAGAGGCACAGTGGCTCCGTCCGGAGCTTAGCCCCGCCCACGATGATTGTGATTGGTTTAAAGAGATGCCAATAAACCAGAGCAGGTTGTCCTCCCATTCAGGAATGCTGTGTGGACTAGTCAGACCTTCTCCGCAGCACTGTGGAGGAGGGGCTGGCAAAGTTGTGTGGTTTCTTAAATAGTAATGCTGTGATGCTGTATGAAGAGGAATCCGCCGACACTGTTCTTGATTATAAAAAAGTTTATTACAAACAAAGATTCAGCATCAATTTTATAAACTCCTGCAGAGAGCTCGGAGAACGACCAACGCAAATTCTTCCAAAAAGTCGTTCCAACTTTTCTTTGTGTGAACAACATATATATCCTATGCATTGTATCAATATAGGGCGTAATATGTGTGAGTATACCATTGGATAGATAACTGACCAATCGATGCCTGTTATCTGGCACAACTCCAAAAAAGGTCTCTTCTGCTTGGGGGGACCTCTACTCATGTTAACAATTTCCAGATGTTCTCAGTAAATGTAGAGTAAAGTTCATGCATCCTCCTTCTACCAACTCTTAAAACAAAGTGTATAGAATGTTATAGGTTGTCAATATACCACAGTTGTTAAAGTTATAAAACAACCGAAAGAAAGACTGCAGAGAAAACACACGTTATTCATTAATTTACTTAATAGCAGATAAAGAAACAACATTAACAGAATATAACAGATGCCAAAATCCTAAAAGACTCATCCACAGTTTTACCAGTGTGTGTGTGTGTGTCTGTGTGTGTCTGTGTGTGGCCAAAAAGAGGCTAAACAGCTTGCAAAGTACTGTGCCATATCTGCTATTATTGGCAGCCGCCACATATGGCGGAGACGCTGCTACTTATACCCTTAAGAAGTGAGTATTGTGCTACTTATACCCTTAAGAAGTGATATTGTGAAGACCTGCTGCGTGTCACTGGTCCAGGAGTTTGTGTATGTATTGCATCGGTGTCCCTGTACTATTTTTCTTCATGTCGACATAAATAAATGAATAAAATGTGTGCATGTGTGTGTCTGTGTACAAAACTTACAACTTGAACACATCCCCTCTCCCCACACTCATCATCACCACTTAGTAGATCATTAAGAAAAGATGACATAACACCCATACTGGTCAAGACAACACTGTCACCCAGATAAACATATAACACCATTAACACATAGTACACGTCTCTCCATCCACAAAGTTCAGCTACTTTCCCTATTTTCTAGTCTAGACATCCAATCAGCAAACAGTTTATATGACATCTTTTCAAACGCCGCCCCCCCTAAACATCTCACAATTCCACTCCTGGATAGACGGCAGCCCTTCATTCTTCCATCCTCTTACCCTCCTGTTGTCTTCAGGTCTAATCTGTTGCCTTTTCTTCCAGAAATGCTTGTTACTAACCTAGCTCCTTATGTTCCTTTTCCCAGCGTTTTTTGTTGGATCTGGATGGCACCTAGACCTTGGTTTCATCTGTCGCCGTGTTCCTGCTTCAGTTCACCCTGCTACGCTCCACGGTAGAGTTTAGATTCTCGGCCCAAGCCCGAGCCAGACCGGACCTCGGGTCGGGCTCGGGCCGTTATTTTCCGCCACATCCTCGGGCCGGACCGCGCCTGGGCCGGACCCTTGATCAAGCAATTTCTTTTTTTTTTTTTTTTTTATCCATTACCTTATTATCCTATTTGGGTGGGGAGAAAGCTATGCCATAATCAGAAATATTATAAATATATATATAGGTTATATAAAAGTAACAAATGTGTACAAAAGTTAGGCTGCAGTTACAAAATGCAGCACTTCATGCGCGGAGTCTCCTCCTCTCACACGCATCACACCGGGAGCTGGAAGATGGAAAGAAAAAAAGAAAAACAGGAGAATTACCTTTGAGCGAGTGTGGAGGAAAGTCGGAGGTATGGAAGCAGTTTAAACAAGTCGTGGGCAGTGACAACAATATGTTGTTCATCATTGTTTCTTTTTTTTACGTTTCTTCATTCAGATCCATTTGTGATCCGTTCCATTCTGAATAAACTAACAGCAGTTTACAGCTTCGTCCTTGTTGTATTATTCTAAACAGATTTCTGTAGTTCAAACAACTCTGAATTGTAGTTGAGAACGTCAGTTATAACGGCCCACGTATTAAAAAATTGTCGGGTTTAAATCGGGCTCGGGCTCATAATTACAGTTAATGTGTCGGGCCGGGCCGGGCTCGGACACAACGTGCTCGGGCTCGGGCAGGTTCGGGCTTGATTTTTTGGGCCGATCTAAGCTCTACTCCACGGTGCCCTACTGCGCCCTGCTGAACCTGCTACATCCAGCCATGACCTGCTGAACCACGCTTCATACTGCAACGCCCTGCAGTGCCCTGCTATGACATGAACTATGACTAGGGATGTCCCGATCAGGTTTTTTTGTCCTCGAGTCCGAGTCATCTGATTTTGAGTATCTACCGATACTGAGTCCCGATCCGATACTTCTATAATATATAAAAAAAGAATAAAGAAGAGCGAAAAAACAGATCCAGGATGTTCCTTATTTTTTATTTAATTCACCTTATTTTAACATCCAACAACTCTGTTAACAAACAGAGCACTTCTGTTACATATCTCACAGTTTGCTATGGCAATGTTGTTGTCATCACCTTTATAATCCCTCCAGACTGCAGACATACTCGCGCTTTCTGCTTCAAAATGCTTCCGTGTTCTACTTTGCCGGCATTTAACCAATAGCGTCTCTGCAACAAAGTGATGTCATGCTGCACGCGTTGCTGTTTCTGTGTGGAGTCAAAAGGGTCTAACTCTGGGCCACCGCATAACTATAGATGTGTTAACAAATAATGAGAATATATATACATATATATCCCAGTCCTGATCGGGAGGTAACATCCGATTCCGATCGAGTCTGAAACCACGTGATCGGGCCCCATTTCTGATCACGTGATCAGATCTGGACATCCCTAACTATGACTACTATTTCTTAGTCACTGTTCCATTATCTTTATTTTAACTATTATTTCCACTGTTCATCACATCCCCAACCGGCACCGTCAGACACCGCCTACCAAGAGCCTGGGTCTGTCCCGTCAGACACCGCCTACCAAGAGCCTGGGTCTGTCCCGTCAGACACCGCCTACCAAGAGCCTGGGTCTGTCCAGGTTTCTCCCTAAAAGGAGTTTTCCTCACCACTGTCGCACTGAATGCTCTTGGGGGAATTACTAGAATAGTTGGGTCTTTATAAATTATAGAGTGTGGTCTAGACCTACTCTTTCTGTAAAGTGTCTCGAGATAACTCTTGTTATGATTTGATACTATAAATAAAATTGAATTTAATTTCTTAACGTTTTTTGCCTTTTTTGTTGCATTTTTTCAGTGTTTTGAAGATGTTTTCTGTCAGTGTGTGTTGAGTCTGCAGAAGACAAGAGAACAACTCACAGCAGAAGAAACGAGCCTTTAATTAAAGTGAATGAACACAGAAATCCACCGTACATGATCATCTTTATTAATTCTTCAAAAGGCCGATAAAGAAACACGGTAAACTTCCCTAAACCGTAACAAGACACCCAGTAAAAAAACCTCTACGTTACACACACGTAGTACAAGCTGGAACAGAGATTAGAAAAGGTGTTCCTCAATGTGGAATGCTTTCATTTCTTGTTGTTAAAATGATTTTTTATGAAAGTGGTATAGAAAAAGTATGGTTCAGAGAGCGGTGTGAACCTCGCTACAGAATCCTTCTGCCTGAGAGGAAGGTAAACAGAAATACTGCAGCGCATTCACACAGAACTAACTCTAAATCATTTCACATGTCAAAAATAGATTATTACAACAGCTGCTGGGCAGAATATCACTTTATAACACATTCTGACACTTAAATATTAAATAAGATCATTTACATTTACAGCTGGTTTTAGAAAACGTACCTCAGTAAATTCACCTTCCTCTCTGACAGGGAAGGCTTGATTTTAGGTTTTACACACACTGTGTGTGTGTGTGTGTGTGTGTGTGTGTGTGTCTGTGTGTGTGTGTGTGTGTATCTCTGTGTGTGTGTGTGTGTGTCTGTGTGTGTGTGTGTGTGTCTGTGTGTGTGTATCTCTGTGTGTGTGTGTGTGTGTGTGTGTGCATGTGTGTGTGCGTGTGTGTGTATGTGTGTGCGTGTATCTGTGTGTGTGTGTGTCTGTGTGTGTCTGAGCATGTGTGTGTGTGTATGTGTGTTACCAACATGCTGGCTGTTGATCTGCCAACACGACTCAGACAGGACGTCACTTTTTCAGTCAAGACGTTTCGGCTGGATTGTGGATTATGTCCTGGATGAATGGATGAATGGATGAGTTGTTAGGTCTCTAAAACTGTGGATCAGTGTTTCCTGTCCTCAGAGTTCGGATCCTGAAGGTATGAAGAACTTCTCATGATGTCTGTTTCAGTTTCTGACACACAGCGCGTCTCGTGTCACCGTCTCTCTGTGGGCGTGTCCTGTGTCAGAGACGGACAGTCATGTGACGGTGAGTTCTGTGGGCGTGTCCTGT
>NC_050179.1:20430776-20448276 GCF_008315115.2 Sander lucioperca
GTCAAAAGAAGACCATTCAAGTCCAGCTACATGTTTAATCTGCAATGCTGATTAGTCTGGTGGTGGCGAGGACCCTAAACTATACACAACATCACCACTGTTACAACATCTGGTATGAAACATCTGGAAGAATACGAGTTGTGATGAAGGAATCTACAGACAGCAGCCAGAATGCAGCAACTTCAGGTACGGCAAAGGAAGGACAGTCACAGCTAAAAACTGGTGTTAACCAGATGACCATTACGAGACACAAAATCAGATTCGGCAGAATCTTAACCAGTGGATTTGGTATTCGGCCGAACCCCAAAAATCTGGATTCAGTGCATCCCTACTTTTGTAGAAACTCCCCCGTGTCCCGTTGTGGTGGCCAGTCATGTAACAGAGATCAGACTTGTTGTCGTGTTTTGAGATGGTGTGAGAGTCCCGTACAGGAAACAGGAAACAGGAAACATCACTGCCTCTATCTCTGCCACAAGAAAGATTTAAAACACCAAACAAGCTCTGAACTGTTTCCTCAGTCCCTCCGTCTCTTTTCTTTCTCTCTTTCTCTGGAAATCAAGCTGCCTTCAAGTGGGCTCGGAAACGTCCAGATCTATTAACCATCTGACTGAAAACAGGAACTGTGGAATAGAAAGTCTACTTGTGCTACGTTGGGGGGTTAAAGAACACGACAGGACGTTTCAGTGACACTCCCCCCCCCCCAGCCACGCAACCCAGCGTAGAATCCCATTTCTTTGTCCTGAACGCAGCGTAACACAACTCACCGTTGATCTCTTCGTCCTGGGCAAGCGACGCCAGAGGCACGGCGGCCTTCCCCACGTACGTGTCCATCTGCTCCTCTTTGTAGTCGAACACGTAGAGCCGAAGGACCTCGGTCTTCAGGTAGCGGTCCAGATCTGCGTCCATCGGGATGGAGAAGGACTTGAGGTCGTTGAAGCGCGGCTCGCAGCAGTCGTGGACGGTGGCGGTCGGGTAGTCGGGGAAGTCAAAGAACTTGTAAACCACGTAGGGGCTCGGCTGCTCTGAGAGTCTGGGCGTCTTTAGGTCTCTGCAGCGCTGCACCGTGACGTAGAGTTCGTTCCAGACGCCGGGCGGCTGCAGCTGGCAGAAAACAATCAAAAGGTTTAAGTTAAAACGGTCTGCACAAAGTCATTCACAGTTAAAGTCAAACTACAGTTTATCACAACATGGGTCTCATTTTAGTAGCTCTGGCAAATCAGTTATGATCATTTCTATTAGAGGTGTGAGTCTTCACTGATCTCACGATTCGATATCTCGATGCATCACAATGTGTCAAATACATTTCTCTAATAAAGCCATGAGGGATATTTGACTTGACAGAAGGCTAATGAATTAAGATGCTGTATAGTTCAATATAATACAGCTTTCTATATAACTTATAGAATAGAATAGAATACACTTTATTGTCCCCAAGGGGAAATTTGTCTTGGACATAGTGCTACAATCTGTTGCTTCACAACATAACCAACAAAAAAAAAACATTTTCAGATTAACATAGAATAAAACACAAATACAATACAAAAGGATAAAATCAACATGAAAGTGAGATCAGCATAACATCCTGAGACACAAGAGACACAAAAGAAGGACACACATGACAGCACGAACGACACAACGTCCTAAGAGTGAACTGTACGCTCTGCTGGGCTAAGATTTACTATTGGAGTTCAGCAGCTTGATGGAAGTTGGAATAAACGATAACTTTAGTCTGTTTGTTTTAAATCTTGGCACACGGAATCTCCTCCCTGATGGCAGAAGTTCATATTCAGGGGAAGAGAGGGTGTTGAGAGTCTGCAGTGATTCTTTCAGCTTGTTTTCTAACAGCTTGCTCGTACAGGCTCTGTATGGGCTTGTACTCTTTCCTCCCTATTATCCTCAGAGCTGTCTTGCGTGTGCTGACCAGCCTGCTTCTCAGCTGCACTGTTAAGTTGCCAATCCGTGCTGTGATTCCATATCTAATGATGCTCTCCAGAATCACCTGGTAGAACATGAGCATGATCTGGCTGCTTACTCCATACAGTCTCAGTCGCCTTAAAAAGTATAGTCTCTGCTGCAATTTATTGCATAGATGGTCAATGTGTGTTTTCCAGCAGAGCAGATTATCTATATGGACACCTAAGTATTTGTAAGACGTTACCTGGATGATATCTGATTTTTTTTTCATTTCATATGGTTATGTTATCATCCAAAAATACAAGTAGTAAGATATAAACAATCTTTTTAAAGTCTGAAGCAGACAGCAGACACACACACACACACCCAGTGCGTTTCACTATCTTTGTGGGGACCTGTCATTGACATAATGCATTCCCTAGCCCCTTACCCTAACCTTAACCATCACCACTAAATGCCTAACCTTAACCCTTACCCTCACCCTAACCATAACCTAATTCTAACCCTAATCCTAAAACCAAGTCTTAACCCTCAAACAGACCTTTAACCTTGGGGGGTCCAGCATTTTGGCCCCACAAAGCTGTGCAGACCCCACAAGTATACTACATTCCCTGTTTTTGGACTCCACACACACACACACACACACACACACACACACACACACACACACACACACACAGACACACACACACACACACAGACACAGACACACACACACAGAGAGAGAGAGAGAGAGACAGTGTGTAGGCTACTGAGAATGTTATTTTTCTTTTGAATGTTTATGCCGCGGCCGGAAAATTAACGAGTGACATCATTGCGTTATAATCGATTATGGTCGGCCACAGCATCGATGTAGCATCGTCCATGTCTCCGATCGCGATGCTTTGATTATTTGATTAATGTCAACACCTCTAATTTCTATACACCAAATAAAGATCTGGGAACGCAGCAACTTTGCTAAAAACATTTAGAACTGTTGTAATAAAACCCACGCTGTGACAGAGGGTAGTTTTCTCCCGCAGGTACCTGTGCGTCCTGGTTCAAAGCGGCGTGGACGTGGCCCGCAGCCTTCAGCTTGTCTTTATACAGACGGATGGTCTCTGTCATCGGGAGCCTCAGCTGCAGCCAGTAATCCACAGAGCCAAAGGACCGGGAATCATCGGACGCTCCTGACACACAGTTACACACGGGATTTAACAACTGCAAAGGTCTGCACCAGCTTAGAAAGTTTGGTAACACTGTACTTGAAGGTATCTACGTGAGAGTGACATGACAGTGTCATGAACACATGACACTAGGGGTGTGCAAAAACAAAAATAATTGATTTACATTCGCGATTCAAGCTCTACCGATTCAAAACCGATTCAAAGAATTCCAAAAATCGATTCATATTTTGAAACTTTTTTCTTTCTTAAATTGTATGTCTACTTCAATCACATGGGAAAAGTAACTGCATTTACATACTGGGAATCGCTTTTTTAAACCGAGAATCGTTTTTGAATTGAAAAATCGATTTTGAATCAAATCTTGTGGCTAAAAGAAATCTATATTTTCTGAATCGTGCACCCCTACAGACTGTGTCATGTGTTCATGACACTGCCATGAACACATGAACCCTAACTAGAGATGTTCTGATACTGCCTAAAACGCTGGTATCGTTATCGGGAAGTACTGGAGTTAATGCACCCATCAGATACCACGTAATAAAGAAAATCTACGTTAGTTTACTTATGTTCTTTTTCCGTTATAACTGACTGTCAAACTGCAGAATAAAAGAAAGTTACCGTATTTTCCGGACTATAAGTCGCACTTTTTTTCATACTTTGGCTGGTCCTGCGACTTATAGTCAGGTGCGACTTATATATCAAAATATATATAATTTAACATGTTTTTAAATGTTATTTCATGCTGAAAACATTACCATCTACAGCCGCGAGAGGCGCTCTAGGCTTGTGACAACTATATGCTGCTCCTAAAGACAACTGAGAAAGAAAAGAAACTGCAGGTGATACGCAGCCGAAAACGGTAATCGAGCAGCAGAACGAAAGTTTGGAGTGAGAGAGAAACTTGTGAGGGACTAGCGAGAAGGTGACTCTTACTGCAATGAAGAAAACAAAGAAAGCTAATCGGCTAGTCGCGCGCTGAAATCAAGATGGCCAGAGCTGGAGGAACGAGTCCACAGATGGGTGCTTGAACAGCGTGCTGCTGGGAGAGGCTCGTCAACGGTGCAGTTACGTCTCCACTCCCTGGTAGTTGTTCTGTGTGCTACTGTGTAGTTGAATAACTCTTAATGTGTTACGTTAACATACCGGACACCTACCGTATTCAGCCCCTTGTTCTGTGTGCTATTGTGTAGTTGAATAACTTACCTTTCCAGATTAAATGTCTGTTCTTGATCTTGGATTTTGTGAAATAAATTTCTAAATAAATGCGACTTATAGTCCAGTGCGACTTATATATGTTTTTTTCCTCTTCATGACGCATTTTTTGACTGATGCGACTTATACTCCGGAGCGACTTATAGTCTGGAAAATACGGTATACATCATATCACATCCATACAGGGGTAGTAGTATACAGCTGTTAAAACATAATAAAATATATGACACACTGGTATCGGTGCTCAGTATCGGCCGATACGCAAGTTCAGGTATCAGAATCGGTATCGGGAAGCAAAAAATGGTATCGGACCATCAGAATCAGAATCAGAAATACTTTAATAATCCCAGGGGGAAATTATTTTTTGTTACCACTCAGGTATACAACAACATATACAACAGCTAGAGCAGCAACAGGCAGCATGCAGCTTTCGCGCATGCGCACATCTCTAACCCTAATCCTAACCCTAACTTGTCATGACAAAAACTGAATGACACTTACTAAAAGAAGCGTTATGTCATAAACGTTTATGACTTGTTTATAATGTTTATGACACGTTCATGACATGTCACTCTTATGTAGATACCTTCAAGTAAAGTGTAACCGAAAGTCTTTATATAAACAGGGGAAACAATTGAGTGGCGTTGTGTCTCTTTCACAGTTTAGTAACATTCTCTGGCTTCCGGCCAACAGGTGATGGTTAGTTTGATCAGTTCTCACTCACCGACCAGCGGCGCGGTCCCGTGGACTTTCCCGTCTCGCTCCAAGAGCGCCTGCAGCCGAATCTGCGCTCTGGCCAGCGTCCTCCAGTCCAGACCCAGCGCCTGGTGCAGCTCCACGCTCACGCAGCCTCGCTGCAGATACTCCAGGAAAAGCTCGTCCACGCTCACCACGTACTGGGACGTGAAGCCGTACGCCGGCGTCCGGCCCGCTGTCACCGGCGTGGCGTGCAGCTCAAAGTGATAGAAGGCGTAGGTGCAGAAGGTGGAGGGTTCGCCATCACCCAGGGCCTGCAGGGCGGACGGAGACAGCGCGGCGCTGACTATCTGAAGCTCCATAAGGTTCTCTCCGCGCTCCAGGTGAAGAGTTTCATCAAACCCGTCGGCCTCGTCTTCCTCGGTGACTTCCTGTTTGGAGACGTAGGTTTTGCTGCCGTAGGCAATGTCTCGGAGCTGAACTGAGGAGCAGCAGGGGAAAAAAAGAAAGTAGGGACTATGCAGGTTGGAAATAGGGCTAGTTTAATTGAGATGTGAGTGACTGCATGTAGAGATCACAGCTACATTTAGTCATTTTTCATTATTGATCATTTTAACCATGTTCTTAAAGGTCCAGTGTGTAACGTGTTTAGTTGTTCATTATCTAAATCTGTGTTGCCCGTTCACAAACTTGTCTGCTTTCATGAATATTCACCACCACCATCAATTCTAAGTATTCCTTTTGGCTTGAAATTTAACATTTGCGTTTGCATGAACTGGGGTAGACGCTCCATATTCATGCTCCATCTTGAAATACGTTAGCTGGTAAGGGACATACAGGACATACTGCTCCACCTTTCACGTTTTCGCTGTCACATGATAAACTCACAGGTGCTGCTAATCGCATCATCAGTCAAAATAATCGCAATAAGATATTTTCCTCATATCAGCAGCCCTACGTGGGTAAGTTTAGTTTAGTTTATTAGTTTATTTGTCAGGGACCATGCACAGTTCAAGCCCTGTACCAGAGTTAGCTATACAGCTGATTTACATCCGTGGTCCCTGGGCAAAAGAGATAAAAGGACAATATAGATAATACTATAAAAACTTAACAACTAACAACATATAACAAGCATTACATAACGTATAAACCAGTATACAAAAACATATAGATTCCATGTTATAGAAAGATCAATGATCACATCTGTCAGAATAAAAACTTCCCTACCTTCCAGTTTCTTGATCTTGGCGGCTCTGGTGTCGAGCAGAGCGGCCTGTCGCTCCAGCTTCTGCTCATACTCCACTTTGTTACCGTCCATCTTCTTCAACACAACTTCCAGCTCCGCCTCATAACATACAGAGAAGAGAGCAGAGATTCACAACAAACTCCCGGGAAACGTTGAGCATCAAAGACTTCATTTCCTGCATTCTGATACATTTTTAGGCACCAATTTATGGTGAAAACGTCCTTATGTATGTCAAGAAAAACACAAAATTCTGGTGGCAGGTAACAATTCAAATATACAAAATGTACGTAATGGAATATCATTACATTCAGTAGTCCAGTAAGAGGGCTTTTACGTCCGGGACATGGGCCCCGATACAACTACACTGGACCCCAAAGTCTAGTTGTGTAATTAGTATGAACAGCCTTCATGGTAACTTTTCTCTCCCAAGGAGAACATTTAGCTCTCTATGCATCAATAAATCATCAGTGATCTGGCTATAAACCTCTTCGGGGGGAGGGGTGCCTAAACTTCCTCTATGCAGGAAAACCCTGCTAGTACAGTGCCTGTTTAAAACGCCTGAGTGAAATTAAGCTGGGCTTTTATTGTGAAGGGCAGACAGGGAAGAGCCACCCTCATGGCAGCGCTTTTCACTGATCCACGATCCAATATTATACATGCAGAGAGAATATATTGATACATATCCTCTTTGAGATTCCCCTTTATATTTATTCTTTTTATAAAAATGTCTGGAAGAGCTCAGTAATAAAATTGTCAAATCATATGTTAGTTGATTTTACATTTGAAGTGATATAAATGTAACTGAGTTAAATGGGCTCATGATCGCAGGCTGTCTGTTAGTTTGGTCTGAAAAATCTGCTCATAAAAAGGAAAATGTATATAAAGGAGGATAAAAAAAGAAAGATATAAAGTGTGTTTGTAACCCTCTCCACCTTGTAGTCTTTGCTGATCTTGCTCTCCATGCTGAGGAGGTTTCTGGTCTTCTCCAGTTCCTGGATGGTTTCGGCGTGAGCGGCTCGCAGCTCTCGGACGGCGCTCTCTGTGCCGCTGTTGCCACCGCCGCTCACTCCGTCCTCCGCCTCCTTCAGGAAGCCCAGATCTCCGCTCCTCTGGGTTTTACGCTTCTGAGGGGGACACAAAGTTTAGACTTAAAGATCAGGAGGGAGTCGCAGTGTCTGAGGTGTGGAATTTACACAAATTGTTAAAAAGGGAGCAGTAAAAATGCATGTGAATTGGCCAAAAGAGTGATTCGTGTCTTACCTTAATGAGCAGCAGCGCCTCCGTGAGTTCGGCCGCGTCGTACTCGTTCTCCTTTAACAACAAGATTGCATTCCACTTTTCAAAAAGTTGAAGTTGACATAGTGATGTTTGTGTGTAGCGGTGTGCAGCTTTATTATCTGAGCAAAAACAAGTATCGCATCGGGACACTAGGGCTGGGTGATATGGAAAATATCAGATATATATATCACCATATTCTTGACCAAATAGATCCAGAGGTTCTGCAGGATTCCCTTAAGGTCGTTAACACCAACCAGACGGCCGACCGTCAGCAGTAAAGCCAGTTGGGCTGATCAGTCTCCTCGAGTTGGTCCAAAAAGTTCCTCAGAACACCGAAGAGACGAGACGCAATACGTCTCCATAACAGCAGGCGGTGCTAATCTGGATTGTCGCCCAAAAATGACAACTGGCAGCTGATTGGACGAACGCGTCACATGATCTAGCTGCTCCTTCCAGATTTCGGATTTTTCGAACGGCCATTACTGGCGACTCATTCAGAATCCGATCTCATATTGGACTAAAATAGTTCACTGAAACGTGTTCCTGAAAACATTTGAAGAGAGAAATAGGCCGTGCAGTTGCTGAATCTGTCTTCATTTCAGATCAACAAAGGGTCAGTTTAAAAGATTTTATCAGATGTTGAGAGACTCATCCCGCTTGTCATTTCCAGGTGAGTCCTGACTGCCCTGTCTCTGACTGAGCATGTCGGCTAAAATGAAGACCGACGGCTCCTCCGATGGACGATGGCACGAACACACCGAACAGACTCGAGTCACCGACCTCGCCAGACTGTCAGACGGCCGATTATCAGGTTGGTGTGTAGCTGCTTTTAAAGGAGCACTATGAGTTCCTAGATGGTTTCAGAGCGATTTCATTTTAGTCTCAAATCGTAGTCGTCTCTCCTTGATCCGCTAGCTGCCTGGTCCCTGAACACACCGTGAAAAAGCCCGGTCTCGGGAGACAACACAGGGGTCGTAAACGTCAAACTAACACTAGAGGCACAGGCTGGGCACCAAAATACAACACACCACTCCAGCCAATCACCGACAAGATGGTTGGGGGAGGGGGGGGGGGTTAGTGCGTCTTTTTCACTGAAATTAAGGCTGCTGCTCTAAAAGCACCCCCTCACCCAACCATCTTGTCGGTGATTGGCTGGAGTGGTGTGTTGTATTTTGGTGCCCAGCCTGTGCCTCTAGTGTTAGTTTGACGTTTACGACCCCTGTGTTGTCTCCTGAGACCGGGCTTTTTCACGGTGTGTTCAGGGACCAGGCAGCTAGCGGATCAAGGAGAGACGACTACCATTTGAGACTAAAATGAAATCGCGCTGAAACCATCTAGGAACTCATAGTGCACCTTTAAAGCTATAGTGTGTAGTTTCTGTCGCCCCCGTGAGGAACTCTAAGTAATGACAACAACACTGTCGGCGCAATTATATGTCATGATATCTTGATATATGATTTCTTTGAAAGACTATACATTTTCATATTGAATTATCGCCCAACGCTAATCGGCAGATATTCAATATTTTAAAAATCAGATTGGGACATGCCTAATTATTATTATTATTATTATTATTATTAAGGTTAGAATCTAATCGTCTTACCCTGCTGTAGACTTTCAAGCGGCCGTTGAGTTCCTCCAGCCGCTGCTTCTGTTCCAGAAACTGGATTTGAAGTTTCTGATTTTCTTCCGTCAGCTTCTCATTTGTGTCTAAAAAAAGAAAGAGAAAGAAAATCCCTTTTCTTTAGAATTTAACGTATGATCTACGCTCCACTGTGTAGCCAAAACATTAAACATGAAAACTACACAACAAGCTCAACAAGCAGTTTGTTGTATTTTAGCAGAATACTGAAAGCAGCAGAACTGAGAACACTTTAATAACTGATTAATCTCAAGCTATATACGTTATCGCATAGTTTCCTCATACTGGCAGCCCTAATGTTTACTATCAATGTGTTCAGTAATAATTTGAAGGGAAACGCAGCGGCAGAACCTCTCTCAGCCTTGATCTTGTCGAGGATTTCGTTTTTGTCGACGAGGTCGGCCTTCAGCGCCGTCTCTAGCTGGGCGATCTGCAGCTTCAGCTGCTGCTCCTGGATCTGCCATTTCTGCTGTCGAGACACGTCGAAGGCACTGGGAACACAGACACACACAAAGGCAAAAATCAGTCATCACAGGGAAATGTGGAGACATGGAAGCATCATCCATAACACTGCATTCACACAGCCTGCGTGGCGTGAGCGTGGCGTGTCAGCTGCGTGTCAGCTGCGTGGCGTTTTCTGTGTCTTTCCACACCAGAAAGGTGTCTGACGCGGCGCTGCTGCTGCTAGTCTTGTCTGGACACATGGATGGACGTGCGTCACGCAGGCAGTGTGCACGCTCTAACCTGTTACCATGGGAGCCGAAATAAAAACGGACACGCCACTCAGCTGACACGCTCACGCCACGCAGCCAGTGTGCAGGAGGCCTAACTCTGCATTCACACAGCCTGCGTTGGCCGTCAGATGCTGCGGCGAAAACAAAGTTAGACTTATGAAGTCTAATTGTGCTACGTTGGGGGGGGTTAAAGACACAGATGTCACTTTTTTAACTTTTCTGACACTTTTGTTGACACTTCCCGACATTTCTGTCACTTGTTTTTTATGCTTTTACTAACGTTTTTGTCCCGTTTTTTCAATGTTTTTGTTGAGATCTTAAAGTGCTCTGACGGAAAGCTGTGAAATATTAAGTCTCCTTGTGCTACTTTGGGGGGTTTAAAGAACACAACAGGGGGTCTGTTCTGTCACAAAACAATCACTGTTTAGTAACGTTATCCTTAGGGTTAGACTTCTTACCTGTTGATGAGTTTTTCATTGTTGTCCTTCAGCAGATCTCGCTCCTGCTCCACCTCACTGATCCTCTCCTGCAGCTGCAGAACACAGAAGAAGGAACCAAGGGATGAGTCTCGAGCAGCGATGCTTCAGTTGCCTGTAAAGGCCAATTTATGCTTCTGCGTTGAATCGACGCTGTGGATACGTACGTCGGTACGCGGAGATACAGACCCTACGCCGCAGCCTGACGCGAAACCTCTCAAAAAAACCTTAACTACGCGTCACAGCGACACAGACCGCAACAACTGTGATTGGTCGGCTCGGCCGTGGCTTGGTAGCGTTGCATTTCGCCCCGACTCATTTCCTGTAGGGCTGCAGGATATGAGGAAAATATCTAATTGCGATTATTTTGACTGATATTGAGATTGCGATATGATTCATGATATTGGAGGGAATGATCATGTTTGTATCATTATTCTCATTTTCATTGAAAAAAAAATATATACAGTATATAAAAAAAAAGAAATATTGAAGTTTTTGCGAGGATCTGTACCAAACAAAGATTTTTTCTTTATCTGTACGGTACGATTTGTAGGCCGGGACGTCTTTGCAGCACCACAATACTTTATTTTAGAATGGTTTGACAAATACAGTGCCTTGCGAAAGTATTCGGCCCCCTTGAACTTTTCGACCTTTTGCCTTTTGAAGTGGAACGAAAACTTTTTTAACAAATAAAAAACTGAAAAATTGGCCGTGCAAAATTATTCAGCCCCTTTAAGTTAATACTTTGTAGCGCCACCTTTTGCTGCGATTACAGCTGTAAGTCTCTTGGGGTATGTCTCTATCAGTTTTGCACATCGAGAGCCCATTCCTCCTTGCAAAACAGCTGGAGCTCAGTGAGGTTGGATGGAGAGCGTTTGTGAACAGCAGTTTTCAGTTCTTTCCACAGATTCTCGATTGGATTCAGGTCTGGACTTTGACTTGGCCATTCTAACACCTGGATATGTTTATTTGTGAACCATTCCATTGTAGATTTTGCTTTATGTTTTGGATCATTGTCTTGTTGGAAGACTAATCTCCGTCCCAGTCTCAGGTCTTTTGCAGACTCCATCAGGTTTTCTTCCAGAATGGTCCTGTATTTGGCTCCATCCATCTTCCCATCCATTCTAACCATCTTCCCTGTCCCTGCTGAAGAAAAGCAGGCCCAAACCATGATGCTGCCACCACCATGTTTGACAGTGGGGATGGTGTGTTCAGGGTGATGAGCTGTGTTGCTTTTACGCCAAACATAACGTTTTGCATTGCTGCCAAAAAGTTAGATTTTGGTTTCATCTGACCAGAGCACCTTCTTCCACATGTTTGGTGTGTCTCCCAGGTGGCTTGTGGCAAACTTTAAACTACACTTTTTATGGATATCTTTAAGAAATGGCTTTCTTCTTGCCACTCTTCCATAAAGGCCAGATTTGTGCAGTATACGACTGATTGTTGTCCTATGGACAGAGTCTCCCACCTCAGCTGTAGATCTCTGCAGTTCATCCAGAGTGATCATGGGCCTCTTGGCTGCATCTCTGATCAGTCTTCTCCTTGTATGAGCTGAAAGTTTAGAGGGACGGCCGGGTCTTTGTAGATTTGCAGCGGTCTGATACTCCTTCCATTTCAATATTATCCGTGCACAGTGCTCCTTGGGATGTTTAAAGCTTGGGAAATCTTTTTGTATCCAAATCCGGCTTTAAACTTCTCCACAACAGTATCTCGGACCTGCCTGGTGTGTTCCTTGTTCTTCATGATGCTCTCTGCGCTTTAAACGGACCTCTGAGACTATCACAGAGCAGGTGCATTTATACGGAGACTTGATTACACACAGGTGGATTCTATTTATCATCATTAGTCATTTAGGTCAACATTGGATCATTCAGAGATCCTCACTGAACTTCTGGAGAGTGTTTGCTGCACTGAAAGTAAAGGGGCTGAATCATTCTGCACGCCCAATTTTTCAGTTTTTTATTTGTTAAAAAAGTTTGAAATATCCAATAAATTTCGTTCCACTTCATGATTGTGTCCCACTTGTTGTTGATTCTTCACAAAAAATTACATTTTTATTTCTTTATGTTTGAAGCCTGAAATGTGGCAAAAGGTCGAAAAGTTCAAGGGGGCCGAATACTTTCGCAAGGCACTGTATTTTGCCTTTAACCAGTCCTTCCAGAAAAATGCGAGTTTTTTTGTGATTGTTTTGGGCTAAAATCCTTGATTATGCGGCACGTTTTCTTAAAAAATGTGATGGAATATGGGGGATATTTCTGCAATTTTATGCGATGAAATTGCAGGAACTTTTTAAAACTGTGGTTTCATCGTGTCTTCATCGCGGGGTTTGCAGCTTTTCGATGATGTTCACGTCGCGTAATTACGTCACTTCATAACGTTCCCATGGCAACAGGGGAAAACGGCTGCTCTTGTGTGAACGCAACATTTTTCAACTTTCTGCTAAGATATATGGGACTTTTTTGCAACGAAAATGCGGGGATTATGAAATCATTTTGCGCGGAAATCGGCAATTTATGCGGCAAAAGTACGGTGTATTTGAAAAAAATGCGGCCCCCTGCATAAATATGCAGACTTAGGTTGATTATGCATTATGCGATCACATAATCGCGTTTTTCTGGAAGGACTGTTTAAAAATGTTGTGCCCCCCTGCGATTTGGATATTGCACTAGTTCATATTGCGATTTCGATAAAATTGCGATTAATTGTGGAGCCCTAATTTCCTGGTTCTCCTTCTCCAAAAACAACATGACATCAAGGAGAGGGTTAACTTCTCCTGCTCCAGATTTCCCACCGTGGTCAGAAAGAACAGAGGAGACACTTTGTTCCTCTCACTATGACTCTAGAGTCACTACTCACTCTGAAGATAATCACCGTCTCTCACTCGCTCTACCACACACGCACGCTGCGTTTTTCGGCGTGTCCCCGCTGCGGCACCCCCGACCCACTACCCCCATTCAACATGAATGCGAAGACCTGCGTTTTCGCCAGACCGTTGGAAGGCCGACGCAGGCAGCGTGAACGCGGCCTTCCAGTTAATCGTGTTCCTGTAAAACTCTTTTGGTATTAAGTGTATGTTGCGGTTGTGGCGGTCACCTGCTCCAGCTTCTTCCCCGATACGGTGGAGCCCTGCAGCCGTTTCTCCAGGTCCAAACTCTTCAGCCTCTCGTCTTTCAGCTGAGCCGACAGCTCATCCACCTTCTGCATCGCTGCGTCGTGACTCAACTTCAGCGTCCTCTGACTCTGAAATACACACATTCACTTCTCAGCCAAAACAGTCTGGACAACAAGGCTGCTGATATTCTATGTTTTCTTTCCGATATATCTTCTAAAAACACATCAATGACGCACGCTGTCGCATTTCCTCAACATATATATACACGTGGTTTATTCAGAAAATAGTCCCCAACAAAGTTACTATTTCCTCCTGTATGTTTGATTAAAACTACAGTGAGCGGCTGTTTTAGTAAATTACTAAAATTAAACAACATAGGGAGTCACGTGACCGTCGCGAGGGATGTAGAAGGTTTCGATCATCGCCCCGCAGTACAGCCCCCCCCCACCAAAATTTAATAAAATACTACGCTGTCAGCATTAACGCGTTAATCGCGATGTGATTAAGGGCCGCCACAATGCGATTAATTTTTTTTAATTGCATTAATCGCATTAATTGCAGAAATTCAGAGAAATTAAAAGACATTAATGGTTTGACAGCCCTATTTAGGAGTTACTAACACTATAATGACTCTAGTAAGGAGAGGGATTTTTAGTTTGTTAGTGAGGTACTTGGAGGAATTGTGCAATAATGACAGATTCACACATTTTTCTTTGTTTACAGTAAATAAATAATTACAAATCTTAAGATCAAGTCCATAAAGTAACTTTCTTTGCATTCATTTGATTCCCAATCAAGATACACTGGTAAAAAATCCTTTCCATTGTTAATATGTACTTAAAAACTGTTCTGAAATGCAAAATAATAGAATATTAATCATGTGATAAAATATGCGATTAATTGCGATTAACTATAGAACTTCAGCGATTAAAAAAAATTAATCGTTTGACAGCCCTATAAAATACATATAATATGTTTTGCGCTACTTTTTAAAAGTCCTGTCGACTTTTTATCTTTTTGTATATTATACATGGTGGTACGTGTCCTTATTGCACCGTGTGTCGGAGAGAAATGTATTTTCAAGTGCTCTGTATGTCTGGCACATATAAAGTTGACTTGACTTGATGGTTGGATTTCAGTGTTTGTCTGTTTGTTTGTTTGTGAGTTTCTCTTCCTGCAGGACTTCAGCTGTAAAAGCTTCTCACCTCTTGCAGTTGGAGAAATCGCCCCTCCAGCTCTGTGACACCGTTGGCCCGTTCAGCCAGCTGCTTCTGCAGTTTGATCATCGTCACGTTGCCGTCGACGTGCGACCTGAGAGAGAACACGACACTCAAGCGTTACTGTGCACTGAAGCCCTGAAATGTTTACAGAGCAGAAACATGTGCATGACCTCCATCAATAGTTCTGGTCAAACAATGTTTGCAAAAAGCTGCAGAAACACAACACGATCCTACAGAATTTAGTCTGACAATGGACGAAAACAGCTGCACGCACTACTCCTAAATTGATTTATTAAAGAGTAACTTTGTTCTTTTTCATCCTTTGAAATTGGTCCAGTATAAGCAAGATCGATCAGTTAATGTCCACTAAAAGTTCTGATTTTGCTGCTGACAGACTCTGATTATTAATCTAAGTGTCTAACAACATTATGGGATGGATCCCTACAGAGATAGACCTTTTAGTTAAAGAGTAATCTTTTAGTTTTTACTAATTAGATGGTAGGTATAGCTATATAATTAGATTATACCTTTTAGTTTAACATGAAACAGCCCCGAAATCACCATCACCAAACCCACCAGACTCCATGTAAATAATCAGGACTTTTATCAATGTAAAACACAGTTCATTCAAAGTGGACAGAAACTAAATCAAACTATCAAAAGCCGTCTTGGTTCATCTTTCCACTGTTCCAACAATCACCACTCTGGTTTGGTTGAAATAAACCCTTAATTTACCCATTTACATGTGGAAATATGCTGGCTCTATACATGCTAAAAGTCCTGATTATTTACATGGAGTCTGGTGGAAATATGCTGGCTCTATACACGCTAAAAGTCCTGATTATTTACATGGAGTCTGGTGGAAATATGCTGGCTCTATACACGCTAAAAGTCCTGATTATTTACATGGAGTCTGGTGGAAATATGCTGGCTCTATACATGCTAAAAGTCCTGATTATTTACATGGAGTCTGGTGGAGTTTGGTGATGGTGATTTCGGGGCCGTTTCATGTTAAACTAAAAGGATCTTACTCTTTAACTAAAAGGTCTATCTCTGTAGGGATCCATCCCATAATGTTGTCAAACACAGAATAATAATCTGAGTCTGTCAGCAGCAACAACAGAACTTTTAGTGACTAACTGCTGCTGAACATTAGTCCTGTAGGGTTACATTACAGCTTGGTTCTGGGCTGCCGGTTACAGCGTTCTCGCTCAATACTGGACCAAGGTATTTGTTCACATTAGTCACTCACACACAAATGCATGGGAAAATAGGATGCAAGTTGAAAAATACTGAAATTATCCATCCACGTACAGTACACCAACGTTTTATTAAATTATGTTTATCAGCGTTAAAGTGTCAGTTCAGCTGCACCATGATGAATAAGATGTTACCTGAGTTTGGAGGTCTGTTGCTGTCGGACCTGGAGAAGTCTCTCCTCGTATTCAGCCTCCTTCCTCCTCAGCTGTTCCCTCAGCAGCTCGGCCGCGGCCTCCATCTCCTCCATGTGGCTCCGCTGGAGCTCGATCACGTTCTCTCTGGTGCACGGACACAAAGCTAACTGCTCAACTTCACTTACTGCAAACTAGGCCTGCACGATTAATCATTATAAAATCGCGATCTCGATTCACGATTTAATTTTTAAACAACTTTTTATGACTTTGATTCTCATTTAATTTTACGAGCCGACTGCATCACAAACGCTCCTACTTTCTTCTGTGAGTTTTAAACATGGACTGTATAAAATAAGTTTTAAAGCGCTCCCAAGCACTGCGATGCTCTCCCTTCTCTTCAGTGATCCTCTGTGTTTACAGGCTCGTAGTGATGATCAATGTGCTCTAGGTGCCAAAAATAATCTAAGTTTGGTACTGCCAATTAGTTATGTTTTGTCATGGTTCGTGTGTGCAATAACCATTACACTTCGTGAGAAAAAAATCGTGGCAGAAAATCGTGATATCAATTCTAAGCTAAAAAAATTGTGATTCATATTTTTCCCCGAATTGGGCAGGCCTACTGCAAACAGGGACTTGTGTTTGAGTCTGGTCATGTCTGACGGACAGATCCTCGGCGATGGCGTGCAGTACTCACAGGTTGCGGACCTCGGCCCTCGCCTCCTCCAGCAGGCTGTGTCCGAATCGGGGTAAGAGACCGGTCGGAGGTCTCCCGCCTCCCTCCGAACGGGTGCCTGCAGGACACAAAACCACAGAGGATTTTACCAACGACTGCTCTATCTGGCCGTACGTGTGTTAAAGAAGTCAGGGATTTCCCAACCACTACAAGGCTTTTCTCTGATCTATTGATTGTAGTTGGACTTCTTTAAAGTTAAGTTTAGTCTTTAAGCATTTGTTAATTACTTATTATCTGCTCTAGCTTTTCCAATGTTTTAGACACAGATATGGTTCTAATTATAATGGTCCAAGATGATGTGAAAGAATTAATGTTTTTTAATGAATAACTTCACATTTTCTTGAGGGAGGACCCCTAAAGCCTCCGCCAAATCTGTGCACCTACGTCGGGAAAACACTCTGTGCCCTGAATGGATCTGGCGATATTAAATATGACATAAGATGAGTTTAATGATGTCGTATATGTCGCTCAGAGGAGGTTATATCTGGGACGTACTTTTTACATTCAGTATCCAAAAGAACACACACAATCACAGTTGAAGGGAAAATGTTATCACCTACTTCAAATGTTAAAATAGGAACTAATTGTAATATAATATGTAATATTGTATATCTTTTTCTTTTATTAGGTTAGTTCCGTATTCACAAAGCTTCACAAATTCTCTAAATCAATCCCAT
>NC_050179.1:20455776-20465776 GCF_008315115.2 Sander lucioperca
GGATCACAAACCAGACGCAGGCGTCAATTAACGGGAAACAAACTTCAAACTGGAGGCGATTCAAGTTTGAAATGTTTAAAACGCTCCCCGCTGAATTGTCTTCTCTGAGGAAAAGGTTTCCAAAGATCAGCGTTTGATTCTGCAGCGAGCAGCGAGGAGAGACGAGTTTATTTACCGTCGACACGTTTCTGTCCTCGTCCAAACAGTTTAAACCTGTCACAGAGCTCTGTGTTTAAACAGTTTAAACCAGTCACAGCGGTTAGAAAACAATTCTTACGTGACACGTCTCTTACCAGCAATTTCCACAGGATGCGAAACGTCTGCAGACCGGCTCCGCTGCTGAACGGCTGCGTGCTCCGCCGTCCGTCAACACCCACCAGGTCTGGATTTGTTGCGGCACGGCTGCGGCCATGACTGACAGCTGTAGTCACGAGGACCCACGAGATCTCACGAATTCACGTAGAATAGAACCACAAAACCAGCACCAGTTAGTTTCATCCAGAGGAGTAGAGGGGAAGCTACTCTGAGCTGTGTTTTCAAGGTGTAGTGCAGGGAGATATGATCCGCCGTGAGCACGCTGGATTTTATTTTGAAAATTAATCAGATTTTTATTTTGTTTCTGTGCTCGACTTCCTGTCCTGCACTATCTGCCGTGTGCTGAATTGCTGCGGAGCTCTCCGGCGTCCGGCAACAATAGAAGCTCTGGTATCTGCTCCGGAGGGCTGGGACCGCCAGAGCTGGGACGGAGTCGGGACGCAGACGTTCTGCAGTCAGTGGAAATACACACACTGACTTTAATGGAAACATAATGACTCTGTCGACGTTCCGGAGACGTTCCACAGCCGTTCCGCATCCAGTGGAAAATGCCGGTTGTTTGCTTCCACTCTCCGCAGAGCTCACAGGACTGAGTCTGGGCCGCAAAAAGATGGAAAAAATCCGCCAAAAACGTCGGAAAATGCAACAAAAACTTGAGAAAAAAAAAACGTCAAAACTTAGGAAAAAGCCACACATTTAGTTTTATTAAACTAAAAATAAAATGTTGAAAAGAACTGTCAGAAAAAAATGGCAAAAAGGATGTTTAAAATGTTTTAAAATTTTTTTTGCAAATGCATCAGCAGCTTTAGGAGGAAGGTAACGGATCCAGTCCAGTGCTTCCACTCTCCGCAGAGCTCACAGGACTGAGTCTGGGCCGCAAAAAAGACGTAAAAAATCCGCCAAAAATGTCGGAAAATGCAACAAAAACTTCACAAAAAGCCACACATTTAGTTTTTTTAAACTAACAAAAAAACGTTGAAAAAAACCGTCAGAAAAAAATGCCAATAACGTGGCAAAAAGGACAGAAAATGCGACAGAAACTTTAAAAAACAGCAACCACAAAAAAGTCGGAAAAAAACACTAAAATGTTTGTACATTTTTTTTTGAAAATGCATCAGCAGCTTTAGGAGGAAGGTAACGGATCCAGTCCAGAGTCGCTCGCTGACAAAACGTTGAAGAAAGAACCACAAAAGGTAGAAAAAAAGCAATAAAAATATGGAGAAAAACCCAAAAACGTTGAATAGAGGGCAGAGACAAGTGGTTTTCACATCCAACCTGTCACAGAGCTCTGTGTTTAAACAGTTTAAACCTGTCACAGAGCTCTGTGTTTAAACTGTGATCCTCCAGCCAAGGCCTCCTCCATGTCCCATTGTCCCAGCTTAAGCAGAAAGGTGACAGAGCCTTTTCTGCTGCTGGCCCTCAGCTGTGGACCGACTGCCACCTGACATCAGAAGTTCCCCTTCATTTGTGATATTCAAAGCCAGGCTCAAAACTCACCTTTTTACATCAGCCTTCCCAGCATCTTAATTGTCTTATCCTGCTATGTTTGTAATTAAGTGTCTGTCTTTTGATGTCGTTTTAGCCTAAATCACTGATTTGTAAGTGTATTTTATTTTATTTTATTTTATGACCCTGTGGCTAATGCACTATGTACAGCACTTTGGTCAGCGCGAGCTGTCTTTAAATGTGCTATAGAAATAAACTTTACTTACTTACTTACTAAACAGTTTAAAGTTTAGTAAGTAAGTAAGCTCTGTGCTTAAACAGTTTAAACCACCTTGCTGTGACAGGAAATCAATAGGAGGAACTTTCAGTCAGAAGACGGAGATACTGAGACAGAAGTTGTCTTAATAAAACAGCAATCCCACCAAAAGGTGATTGATTAACAGAAAGAAAAACAATCTGTTCTGGGATAGGAGAATAAACTCTCTGGGTTGTTTGCATTTCTTTAAACCAATTACAAGTTTGTAAGTTTGTAGGTTTATTTGATTAGGACAATGCACATTAATCAACATTTCTGTAAATGCGCCAGTGTTAGCCAGTCGGCTAACGGTCTTGGGCGGCGCTCAGCTCCGGACGCAGCGACGTGCCTCTGCTAAACAGTCTCAGGAAGGAACTTGTTCTGGTGGAACATTTCCCCCCCGCAAAAGAAAACTCCACATACAATGTTAAATGAAGTTAACTGTTGACACAATACAGTAACGTGAGATATTTAAATTAGCTGATACATGGTTACACCTCACTGGCTCTCCCTGTGTGTGTCTGTGTCTGTGTGTGTCTGTGTCTGTGTGTGTCTGTGTGTGTGTGTGTGTGTGTGTGTGTGTGTGTGTGTGTGTCTGTGTCTGTGTCTGTGTCTGTGTGTGTGTGTGTGTGATGTAGATCTCGCTGGCACGCCAGGATTTATAGCGGCGCGCAACAAAGCGGAAACGGGAAGACTAAACAAGTTCGCCGACAACCGGATGCCAACTGCAACTAGTGTCACGACCACCACGCGCGAGACACGGTCAGCCATAGGCGCCGATACTGAGATACAGAAAATCCTGAGCACCCAGTGCCAGACTGCCAGTAGGCTCCATTCATTTACAATTAAACATTGCAGTTGGTGCTAAGTGGAGCGTCTGTCATAGTGTGCCTAGGCTACTAGACAGGTGGAACTGATTCTTAATTTCCCATGAAGCTGACCGCGGTTACGTGTTCATCTCCAACCCTATCTGTATCTGTGAGAAGTGGTCCTGTCCTGAGGTGAAAGCCTACTTTACGGCTTTATTATCCAGTCAATAGGCGTCTGTGTGTTCGTGTCGGCCGCTGCCCATTTCCTAAGGTTCTGAAATGCAAACATTTTTTGACTACTTTTTTTTTAAAGGACGTGCGCCCGTGATCCGCCGACGGAGGAAAACATAAATCGGCGCCTATGCTTGCAGCAGTCAGAAACACACGGAGAGCGTTGGGAATCTGGACAAAAAAGTCGCTAACACGATGGCTTAAGTTGCAAACATGAAGGTGCTTTTATTTACAAAAAAAACAATGGTGAAACAGCGCAGGACGTCCACAGCAAAAAAATCATACACAAAAAATATCTTTTTACACAAGGTTTTCACTAGCAAAATTCACATCACCTGTCTGGATTGTAGCCCCCCTCAGACTGACCCCCCATGCTTAGGGGGCCAGAGGCTTATGTATGTTAAGCCCCTCCTACTAGACCAACCAACTCTTAATGGTTTCAATTATCTCTCAATTATGTTACCATTTACACATTTAGAATTTCACTGCTAGTTTCTACAATAAACAAATTAGTTACAGACTCTTGAAAAAATCATTTTCCACTCATCTTACTTTAGAAAACACCGAAACTTACACACATTTTCAACTAGAAGATCTCCCCTCACCTATGACCCAGATACATGGTATCTTCCACCATCAGCTCACCTGAGTGGGACTGCTGTAGGGCCTATATGACGCATGCGGCACCTTGCCTCAGCTCTGGTTCAGACCCAGGGACTGGAGAGGAGAAAGAGTTCAAAGTAATGGTTAAGTAACATAGTTTGTTGAAAAATAGAAATGACTGAAATGAATAAACTGAACTGACCAAAGCCTGGTTCCCACGGCAGGATAATTAGGCCGATTTTAGCCCCGATTCCCCCCTTCTGACAATCTTAAGGATGCTCTGATTATGGTAAAATAATCTGATCAGATGTTCCTGCCGTGTGTGGTGTGTTAAGACTGCTCTCGTCTGCTCGGAAGGACGTCGGGACCGCTCCCATCTCAAATCGGGGATATCCAACATGTTGGATTGTTTTGGCCCGATTCCTCCTCGTGTGTGGTGTCCAAACGAGCACGCAGCCTGTGGACTGTGGCGTGTAGCCAATCGGAAAGCGAGGTGACGAGGCGGCGAGGAAAGCACCGGAAAACAACATCAAAACAGCCGGCGGCACGGCGCACCAGAAAGTCCGGTGGACGTCGGAGATGGAGGACCAACTCGTCGACCTGTGGCAACACCGTGAATTTTTTTTTCGGTTAAAAACAAACTACAAACTATCGCCACTGCATCGTCTTTGTCCGCCATGATTGTTTACTCTGAAGTCACGTTTGATCTCGAGGGATTTTGCGAGATTTCCCGTCTGACCTGGGAATGCTGGGGAGTCAGATCGGTTCGTGTGTGATGTGTTGTACCACACGCTGTACGACCAAAACTGTTAGACCGTGATTTTATATCGCCGTGTGTGGAGTCTCTCAGGATTGGAAAATCGTCCGACAATTTTAAAATCGTCCCGTGTGAACCAGACTTAAACTAAACCAATGTAATGTGGTATTTTTGGTAACAGTTTTACTGAATTATATGTATAAAAGTATGACTGCAAATTAATTGTCTGGGTTCTTGGTGACCTGAGTAAGTTTACCATGTGCCATCCAAAAGTGACAGGGCCTCTGTCACAGTGTGTGTCCTGCAGCAGTCACAAACACACAGCCGGTGTGTAGATGTGGACAGTAGTTGGTCCGCAGCACCTCTCCTCTTTAGCCGTCCTCCAGATTGCTGTTGACACCGCGGAGAAGCGTCTCGTATCAATCTGGAACGGCTTCTGATGACACACTACATGGTTGGAGGACCGGGTAATCTCCCCGCAATTAATTACAGCACACAGCCCGGCCGCCACGCTGAGCCAGCTGCCGCTAAACGCTGTCAGTGTGTGTGTGTGTGTGTGTGTGTCTCTGTGTGTGTGTTTGTGTATGTCTGTGTGTCTGTCTGTGTGTGTGTGTGTGTTTGTGTCTGTGTGTGTGTGTGTGTGTGTGTGTGTGTGTGTGTGTGTGTCTGTGTGTGTGTGTGTGTGTGTGTGTGTCTGTGTGTTTGTGTCTGTGTGTGTGTGTGTGTGTATGTGGTTGTGTCTGTGTGTGTCTGTGTGTGTGTGTGTGTCTGTGTGTGTGTTTGTGTATGTCTGTGTGTCTGTGTCCGTGTGTGTATGTGTGTGTCTGTGTGTGTGTCTGTCTTTGTCTGTGTGTGTGTGTGTGTGTCTGTGTCTGTGTCTGTGTGTGTGTGTGTGTGTGTGTGTGTGTGTGTCTGTGTGTGTGTGTGTGTGTGTGTGTGTGTGTGTGTGTGTGTGTGTGTGTGTCTGTGTCTGTGTGTGTCTGTGTGTGTGTGTGTGTGTGTGTGTGTGTTTGTCTGTGTGTGTGTGTGTGTGTGTGTGTGTGTGTGTGTGTGTGTGTGTGCCTGTGTGTGTGTGTGTTTGTGTGTCTGTGTGTGTGTCTGTCTTTGTCTGTGTGTGTGTGTGTGTGTGTCTGTGTGTGTGTGTGTGTGTGTGTGTGTGTGTGTGTGTGTGTGTGTGTTCAAAAAAACATCTGCACATTCAGTGAGTTAATTTTCTGCACCAGTTCCCCAGTCAATCAACACCAATTCCCAAACGCCATTCCCAAAAGCCGTGGCGTTTGGGAATGGCGTTTGGGCGGACGCCGGCAGTCGGACAAAACTGTCCCCAAATCTGTTGTTGTGTCATTACGATTAATTGATTCTTCAAACTATTAATTATTCTGTTTTTTCAGAAGCAGCAAGTTTAATTTTCTCTCTTCTGCTGTTTGACTTTCACACCAGTTATTATGTATTTATTGGGACGTTATTCGTTAGTTTACTCCTCCTCTCGTCTCCTCCTCTCAAAGTCTTTAACCAGAGAGACAAACATCTTCATTTCTTGTTTATTTGGCTCTTAAACCCCCGGCCGGTTTCTCTCCTCCTAATTAAAAAGGAGAAGACGCCAGCTTTGCTGCAGCTTTGATAAGAGCCATCAGTCTGGAGTTACTTTGGCTATTGATTTGATTAAGAGGCTTAAACATTGTTTAATGAGTTTTCCACTTGACTGAGCTCCTTCTAATCAGGCCCAAAGCCAGATATTCTCTCTCTCTCTCTCTCTCTCTCTCTCTGTCTCTCTCCCTCTCTCTCTCTCTCTCTCTCTCTGTCTCTCTCTCTCTCTCTCTCTCTCTCTCTCTCTCTCTCTCTCTCTCTCTCTCTGTCTCTCTCCCTCTCTCTCTCTCTCTCTGTCTCTCTCCCTCTCTCTCTCTCTCTCTCTCTCTCTCTCTCTCTGTGTCTCTCTCCCTCTCTCTCTCTCTCTCTGAATGAATGCATAATACAGCTCTGAAATCCCCATCACCAAACCCACCAGACTCCATGTAAATAATCACTACTTTTAGCATGTATTGAGCCAGCATATCTCCACCAGACTCCATGTAAATAATCATATTTCCACATGTAAATGAGTGAATTAAGGGTTTATTTCAACCAAACCAGAGTGGTGATTGTTGGAACAGTGGAAAGATGAACCAAGACGGCTTTTGGTAGTTTTATTTAGTTTCTGTCTACTTTGAATGAAGTGTGTTTTACCATGATAAAAGTCCTGATTATTTACATGGAGTCTGGTGGGTTTGGTGATGGGGATTTCGGGGCTGTTCCATGTTAAACTAAAAGGATCTTCCTCTTTAACTAAAAGGTCTATCTCTGTAGGGATCCATCCCATAATGTTGTCAGACACTTAGAATAATAATCTGAGTCTGTCAGCATCAAAAACAGAACTTTTAGTGAATGCTTTCAAACAGTTTTGTTCACATTAGTCACTTAGACACTAACATGGGAACCTAGGGTCCATTCAGTCAGCTGCTCTCAGATCAGAGCTTCAGAACTGAGCGTAAATATGAACAGAAGTCTTTATTTAACCGACTCACAGAGTCATACAACCCGGAGCAGAGTGACTGCCGGCTCTACACAATCAAATATATATTAATATTAATATATTTTGCCCCGAGGAGATCACCTCTGTCTGTGAATATGAATAATATTCTCATATGAGGAGTGGATATCTATATAAACAGGGCTATGTATATTTAAGATGTAGTGGCTCTGAGCGCCTCCATTATGAAAACGCTGCTCAGTCTCCGCCACGATTGACAATTCCAGCAGCATAACTCAGCCTCTGCCGGCCCGAGTGACAGCAGACACATAAATATGTCATAATATAATATGTCATAAATCTCACCCGGCTGCCGCTTTTGTCTATTTTGTCTATTTTAACGTTTAAATGACTCAATCTGGTGCACTTTGAAAAGAAATTCAGAGGTTAGACTTTATTATTCTTATCTATGGATGGAAAGATTTGTGCTGTAGCCTGAACTATTTTGCACTTCAGAATTATAACCATGCACACACAGGTGGAATAGTCTTTTCTTCATATTTTTGCATTAATGTCACTAGGAAGCATAGCAGTAGAAATATATATATATATATATATATATATATATATATATATATATATAGTAAGTGGGATTGTCTGGAATCTGGCAATATAATAACCATTATGGTGGGATACACTGGCTAAGCTGTGCTGACATAAATAGTTTACATGAGAATACATTATAATTTTGGCCCTTTGGCTGAGTCTCTATCTGTCAGAGGGAGAGCAGGAGTGCGGTTGTGAAGAAATTGGTAATTTCATGGTGCAGATTAACACTTTTGCATGCACTATATCCGTGTCCCATTCTCATTAGGGGCTGAGCCCCCCTAAAGGTCTGATCCTAGAATCGCCCCTGCTGCTACTTCATACTTGTACTCCACTACACCTCACAGGGAAATGTTGTCATGGTTACTGCACTACATTTATCTGACAGCTTTTGCTTTATTGCGTCATGCTGGGCTTGTTTCTGCAATAGCTCATTGAGTATCAGATACAGTTAAAACTATTGAGGAAATATTTTCCTTTGACATTGGTCCAGCATTAAGAGAGATCGCTGCAGTCGGCAACGGTGAAACAAGCTACAATGTGAGTTAATAGGACAAGTGTCCAGCTTGTATTTATGTTCATAAAAGTGCTCGTTTTGCCGCTGACAGGCTCAGATTAATATTCTAAGTGTCTGACAACATTATGGAAAGGATTTCTAAGGAGGTCGACCTTTTTGTTAAAGAGTAAGATCCTTTTTTAAAACATAAAAAGTCCGCAAAATTGCGTTTGCTAAACCCACCAGACTCCATGTAAATAAACAGTAATTTTAGCATCGTAAAATGGGCATTCTAGAACATCCCTAAGCTCTGGCTGTCTTGAGCCTGCGCGTGTAAGGTGCACGACTATTCTCCAATTTCAGGTCTGTCAGTCACAGTGAAAACCGGGGACATTTCCGGGGACAGCTCCAGCCGGGGATAGGTCTCCGAAACAGGGGACTGTCCCTGGAAACCTAGCCTATATATATATGGGCCAGAATCTGCCTTTGAGAGAGGGGTGGGGCATATCATAGTGGGGGGTCTGGGTGTCCTCTCCCATTCATTTTCTGCATTTTGATTCACTTTTATGCACCAATTTATGGTGGAAATACCTTTATTTAGCCTATGTGAAGAAGAAAAACACAGATGACAATTCAAAATATATCAAAAATATAATATAGTATATATAGTATATAATGTTGTTGGGTGTCATTGGGCATTTTTAAGTGGGTATATGGAAATCCTGGAGCTTTGTTAGTGGGTATACTGCGTATACCTGCGTATCATGGAGACCACACCACTGCCTCTTTCTGCTTATTTCTCCCCGCTGATGCCGGAGAAGAACTGCATCTGATGTGAAGGCTTCCATGTGTCGGCCATTGTTAGCCTCTGGAGTTCTTAGCATGCTGGCGCTTCTCGCTGTCACTTTCGTTAGCCGCGGCTAGCTCGACAGTTACACAGTTAATTAGCCAGAAGCTGGTGTTTTCGGCCGGATGTGACATTTTCTAAAGCGTGTCGAGAGAGAATACAAACAAATCAAACATTTCATTAGTTGGCTGTGACGGCAAACTGTTTCACACACACACACACACACACACACACACACACACACACACACACACACACACACACACACACACGTATAGTGCGTTTCACTATCTTTGTGGGGACCCGTCATTGACATAATGCATTCCCTAGCCCCTTACCCTAACCTTAACCATCACCACTAAATGCCTAACCTTAACCCTTACCCTCACCCTAACCATAACCTAATTCTAACCCTAATCCTAAAACCAAGCAGCATTTTGGCCCCACAAAGCTGTCAGGACCCCACAAGTATACACACACACACACACACACACACACACACACACACACACACGCACACACACACACACACACACACACACATACATACACACAAACACACACACACACACTCTCTCACACACACACACACACACACACACACACACACACACACACACACACACACAGCAGCAGCATTCATAATGAATGATGTAACGGCTCGGAGCAGAGAGAGATGATAATGAGGATAGTTTTTAATAAGGGTGTCTCCTACTGAGAATTTACATAATCCAATCAGATGTCGACTGATCGTGGAAGGTTGTGATAAGGTTGTGATAAGGTTGTGATAAGGTTGTGTGATCAGCTCCTTTTGTATGAAAACATGCAACTGATCAGGACCCAGACATAAAAAGAGAAGCTTGTTAGTGTATAAGTGCTGCAGGGGTAGAGAAGATTAATTGAAAGAGGTAGTCTGCGTTCCTGCAGCACGAGCTCTCTACTTCTTTAACCCTCTTGTCAAAATGTTTCTCTGCCACAAACGCAGCCGCTGCCTCGTTGCCTCAGTTGTAACTGAGAGGGGGTCTGGGAAAGGTTCATTGACAGTTAATTTCCAAAGGGGCGTCACCAACGGACGCATTGGATAGTCCT
>NC_050179.1:20470776-20488276 GCF_008315115.2 Sander lucioperca
GAGCTTCTGGGTCTCCAGCCCAGAATGTTTTCTCCAAAACTCCGAATCTTTTAGGATTTTAAAATAACAACAAACGCCGAAAAATGCAACAAAAATTGAAATTAGGATGTTATAACTGTCAGGTATTTCCCCCAAATGATGTTCTAGGTTTTGGGCTGAGCCCTGGATGTTAACAACGTCTGGCTCCACCCCTCGTCTGGTCACATGTGGTCCTATCTGGTCTTAATTGCTGCTGGAACAAGCGACTTTTGTGACAGAGATACACTGGTAAGAGCCAATGAGGTTTAACAATAGGGGCTTTCCGACCGGATAGTACTTGTACTTTTTAGAGGAAAAGTACACTTTTAAGCAGTTCTAAGAACTACTCTCCCCCAAAATCTTTTTCCCGTTTGCATTCCCACTGGCCAAGTGGCCATAGGGACTGGTAGGAGGGGTAAGGGAGTGACGCATTATAGCGTTAAAATCAGAAAACAAATACACCAAAAAAAGTATGAACTAAATACTAAATCTACAATTTTTGTATGACTGGCCGAGCGACAAGCTAGCGGCCGGGGCAGACGCTTGCTGGCTGTCGCCTCACTTGATGGAGCTCCGAAAACTTTGAAGCACATTGTCAATTCAGCATCAATTTGCGCAAGACTGCCTATATTCGAAATCTAAACAGTTAATTTCTCGCCTAAAACGTCAGAAGTGAATTTAATGATGAATAAGATGGTGAAAATTGTTAAAAATGTCCCGTTGTTGGTTAGTCTGCAAGTTCCGAGTTGGCAGTGGGCGGGACTTATAAGTTCGACCAATCAAGTACACCTAGGAAAAGGGAAAAGGGAAAAGTACGCTAAGTACGCTACTGGGTCAGAGGAACTTAAAAATCCCCAAATTTTTCCTGTCGGAACACGACGACAAAAGTGTTCTAGGAACGTTTAGTTCTAAGAACTACAAAAATCCCTCCGGTTGGAAAGCCCCTCATGTATCAGCTAATTTAAATAGATCACAGTACTGTATCGTGTCAACAGTTAACTTCATCTAATATTTTATGTGGAGTTTTCTTTTGCGGGGTGCAAATGTTCCACCAAAACAAGTTCCTTCCTGAGACTATTTAGCAGAGGCACTGTCGCTGCGTCCGGAGCTGCCACACAAGACGACTGTGATTGGTTTAAAGAAATGAGTGTGTAGACACACACACACATACACACACACACACACACACACACACACACACACACACACACACACACAAACGGTCGACGGTCTATGCAACATTTTGTAACCATAAATCTGTCCTGCTGACTGGAGTCTGTTCTCGGACTCTGTGCTGGATTAAAAAGCTGCTGAGAAATTATTTAAAAAAGGATTCTTTGATTTCCGCAGCAACATATTGTGGCTCGTATGTAGGAGGAACAACATATGGGGATCAGACAGACGGCCAAATAACGGAGCCACAGTTTCACGAACTTTTAAAGTCACATGAAAGGGACTTTCTGTTGATGCTCTTTTCTTTCTTTGTGGGCTGCAGCTTTTTTCAACATACAACACAGCGTGTTCAAGCAGAGAGCAGAGTTCACTATGCGGCGAAAACTAAATACTTTTCACCCAGGAAATGCGTGGTTGTTCCTAAGGAGTATTGTAATCCAAACCACCATCTTTTTCCCAAAGTTTTGGTGCCTAAACTTAACTGTCATCGCCGCATGACGCTCACTTTTTCTGGCTAAACTCCACTACCATCCACGGCCCCTGAAAGGAGCATCTGGCAGTGTCTGTAGCGGCTCACAGTCACCTGTTGGTGGCTAGTCTATATCCACGACCTTCCACTTCCGGGATTTCTCCGTTGCCGACGGAAATTCCGCTGGATGTCCGTCCCCTTCCTCTGTCTCTGTGCTGGCGTTCTAACCTCCGGCTGATTTGTGAGGACTATGGTTAACTGCTCCTCAGATCTCTGCAGGGATCTGTCCAATCTGAGTTTTCTGTTGTACGACTAAAACTACTTTTGAACGTACACATGTTCCACCAAAACAAGTTCCTTCCTGAGACTATTTAGCAGAGGCACCGTGGCTCCGATCAGAGCTTAGCCCCGCCCACGATGATTGTGATTGGTTTAAAGAGATGCCAATAAACCAGAGCATGTTTTACTCCCATCCAGGAATGCTGTGTGGACTAGTCAGACCTTCCTCTGCAGCACTGGAGGTACACACACACACACACACACACACACACACACACACACACACACACACACACACACACACACACACAGACACACACACACACACACACACACACACACACACACACACCTTCTCCACAGCTCAGAAGGCGTTTTAGAGACTCTGCAGCTCAGCTTTCTGTTTCTTCAGAAACTTTGTGTGATGATCAGCGAGCGACTAACTCTCCGTCTGTTGATAAATATCTCCGTCCAATTCCAGACGAATAATCTGACTCTCAGGTTGGTAATGAGGTCTAAGTCCGGCCCCGTGACATAATTCCCCCGCTGGATGCCGCCTTCATCACATGTTGAGCTTTGTAATTAGACGGGCAGAAAATCACTATTTGGTGTTCGGAGAGAAAACGAGGATGCTGGGAAGTCAATTTGGGCCGGCTCTGTGAGGCGTAGACGGGAATTTAATGATTTAATTAAAGCTGTAAGCTCCTCGGATCAGAGAGAGAGAGAGAGAGAGAGAGAGAGGCTAACGGAGCATTTTGACTTCACTTTAGGAAGAACATGGAGGTCTGACTGCAGGGTGCAGAGGTGAAGAAAATCTCTGGTGCTTTAAAAATATCTCTTCACTTCAGATTAAGCTTATATATATATATATATATATATACATATATATATATATATATATATATATATATATATATATATATATATATATACATATGTCTCTCTGTCTGTCTGTCTGTCTGTCTGTCTGCCTGCCTGCCTGTCTGTCTGTCTGTCTGTCTGTCTGTCTGTCTGCCTGCCTGTCTGCCTGCCTGTCTGTCTGTCTGCCTGTCTGTTTCTCTGTCTACCTGTCTGCTTGGAAAGGGGTTTAACAGACAGAGAACGTTCTGAAGAACATTTTAAAGAAACACAAGGAAACCAATGCATTCTCATGAACGGGTCCGTTTGATATCGTACGAAGATGTAAGATACTTGAAGACGTACAAAACTAGGAGACCGCCGGCAAGTCAGGTGACGCCAGCTGGTCACATGGCGCCGGCTACACAGCTCTGTGACGCCGAGCGGCAGTTGCTAGTTGTTTGAGCTGCTACAGAGCTCTGTGACGCCAGCTACGGGGCTCCGCACGGCGCACGAGGAAGACTTCAATGTGAAAACATGAGTTTAGTTTTTAAGCGTCCTCCCGAGTCTCTTTCTGTGAACAATGACTCATTGTTGTGCAGAAACACAACCGAGCGCTGCGTCATTGTGTAAACCTTGTGTCCCACTGGGAGTCCTGGCAAAAGAACAACGACCCTGCGATGAGTTAACGCCTCCGTTTCCATTCTGTAGTCGCCTCTCGCCGGCCGGCCTTTGTTAGAGGTGACAGCTGTGGGAAAACAGGAAGGTCAGAGGACAACGGGGGTCAGAGGTCAGCACATTGTTGTCCCATTGCGGAGGCGGGACACTGAATCCGCCATGTGTCCCATCGCAGAGACTCCTGCTGCCCTAAGCTTCAGAAAACAATCCGTCTGATTGGTTTCGCTGCTAGATGGTTCTTGATTAGCAACCCAAACTGAAACATCTTTTCTATTCTATGTTGCCTGCAAATGCTTCCAACACGCTTGCGTGTCGCGTGAAAAATAGGCATCGGTTCTATTTCTAGCATGCACACGTTTTCTGAGACGTGTGTCATGCAGGCAGTGTGCACGCTCTAACCTGTTACCATGGGAGCTGAAATAAAAACGGACACGCCACGCAGCTGACACGCACACGCCATGCAGCCAGTATGCAGGAGGCTTAAAGGATCTGAATACTTCTTCCAGAAATATGCGTGTTTCCCGGAGTTGTGTTGGCCGCGGCCTTTAGTCCCACAGCGACTCCATCCCAGAGTCTGACAGCTGCCGTGCTTTGCTAATCTTCACATTAACCGGATTAATTGCTGCTCATCACTTACGCCACTGCTGCCCGGCCTGATTACGAGCTTTAAAGCTGCGAGCCATCGGAGGGGAAGTTAACGACGACGTTTATGAGCGTGGGGAAGAGAGCGGGAGGTGAAACGTGTCCAACATTTACAGTTGTTTCCAAACAGAAACAAAAGTCAAAACATCTTTTCTTTTACTTCCTTTATAATCCTTTCTCCACAGTTGAAACATCAGGCTGTAATTAAACATCTGTTTGATAGAAATGACTGCTTTATAATAAACTCACACACTGAATCTTACAGTTTTTAGCTTTTAGTGTTTTAAGCTTTTGTCATAAATCACAGAGGAAATAAAACAAGGAGCCATTCTGCTTCAAGAGTACTTTTACTTTTGATACTTTAAGTACATTTTGGTGCATCAGTGTTTTAACCCCCCAACGTCTCCTTCCAGGCAGCGCTGTCTAGAAGGCACTAGGATTAGGCAATGGTTATGGTTAGGGTTAGGGTTAAGGTTAAGGGTTAAGGTTAAGGTTAAGGTTAAGGGTTAAGGGTTAAGGTTAAGGTTAAGGTTAGGGTTAGGGTTAAGGGTTAAGGTTAGGGTTAGGTGCCTTGAAGTCAACGGTCGCAGCGCTGCCTGGAAGGAGACGTTGGGGGCTTAAAACACTATTGAGTTACATTTTGCTGATACTTCTTTTGTACTTTAGCAACATTTTATATTCTGGACTTTTACTTGTATGAACAGTAATGTTATCATTGTAAAACACACTTAATTTAAAGTCTGCAGAAAACTCTTTCCACTGTTCCAACAAACAGCAGAGGTCAGACGTGGAGGTCCAGCGCGTCGTGCGTGGCGGACAGCGGTGGCGGTCCGAAGCCCAGGTCCAGCTGTCCCTGACTGCGAGAGCGGGTCAGCAGCAGAGACGGCAGAGCGTAACGCTGCGTCCGTCTTCCAACAAATGAACTCCCACCTGAGGACAGAAACTTTACCGTGACTCAAACTATATGCAGATGATGAGCTGCGTTACACAAACGATCATTAAAACTGATCCAGTAGGCATTAAAGGAACTGCATAAATATGTAAACAAGCGTATTAAAGATTTGTTTCAGTAGTCTAACAGAACTCAACGCTGACGGCTCCGGTTCTGGAAGTTTTTCCCCGTTCAATTGTTCTGGTGACGTTTCAAAGAATTGCTGATATAAAGAGTTTTAAGTCTGGAACCATGACAACCAGCTACGAGATGAATTGTGACCATAATTTGTGTGTGTGTGTGTGTGTGTGTGTGTGTGTCTCTGTGTGTGTGTGTGTGTGTGTGTGTGTGTCTGTGTGTGTGTGTGTGTGTGTGTGTGTGTCTGCGTGTGTGTGTCTGTGTGAGTGTCTGTGTGTGTGTGTGTGTCTGTGTGTGTGTGTGTGTGTGTGTGTGTGTCTGTGTGTGTGCGTGTCTGTGTGTGTGTCTCTGTGTGTGTGTGTGTGCGTGTGTGCGTGTGTGTGTGTCTGTGTGTGTGTGTGTGTGTGTGTGTGTGTCTGCGTGTGTGTGTCTGTGTGAGTGTCTGTGTGCGTGTGTGTGTGTCTGTGTGTGTGTGTGTGTGTGTGTGTGTGTGTGTGTCTGCGTGTGTGTGTCTGTGTGAGTGTCTGTGTGTGTGTGTGTGTGTGAGTGTGTGTGTGTGTGTGTCTGTGTGTGTGTGTCTGTGTGTGTGTCTGTGTGAGTGTGTGTGTGTGTGAGTGTGTGTGTGACCTGGCTGAGGCTGAGGTTTGTTGAAGACGTTGCTGCAGCCTGTCCAGTAGTGAACGGCTGTCTTCCCGTGGTAATCTCTGACGCTGGTTTTAGCATCTGATGGAAACAAGAAGAACACGTTCTCACACTGAACAGTGAATATATAGTTAGGGTTACTTTGCTCCACTTTCATTTCACAGCAGAGAGAGACATAACGTACAGGATGGAGACTTCAACCAACCAGGAACGTAATGGATTACGTTTACATGCACATATTATTCCAGTTTTGCCCTTTTTCCAAAGACAATATTCCTCTAAGCCACATGTGCTAACCTGATGCCCGCAGGCCTGACCAAAACACACACACATTTTGGCGATCCTAGTTGTCACACACACACACACACACACACACACACACACACACACACACACACACACACACACACACACACACACACACACACACACACACACAGTGTTGTCAAACTACACAACACACCAATAATTTTATATATTCAGGATGTGAAACATGTAATCTTTGTTTTCCTTGATTTGCTAAATTCTACGATGGTTAAGGAACTTTTTCGCTGACTTTTGAAGAGCTTTATGTCGACAAATGTCAAAAAAATAGCAACACATTTTTATTCTAAAGTCGCAACAACGTCTGAGAAAGCAACAGAAATGTAATGAGAAAAAGGCGACATGCAATAATGCAGTCAAAGATATTTGACTTTTTCAAAATAAAAGCATGTCAGTAAAGTCTAAATGTCTGGTTCTTGATGTGATTCTTATTCTCCAGCGTGGCGCTCAGTGCTCTCAGCTGTTTACATGGATAATTCTTCTAATATTCCTGTGTACATGCAGCCATGTCACAAGTCAGTTCCTCCAGAAAAACGCGATTATGCGATCGCATCATTTAATGCATAATCAGCCAAAGTCTGCATATCTATGCGGGGCTTTTTCCCTTTATTTGTAAGTGGATAGACATGAAAGGGGGAGAGAGATGGGGGATGACACGAAGCAAAGGGCAGCAGGTCGGATTTGAACCCTGCGCTGCTGCAGGACTCAGCCAACGTGGGGCGAACACTCTTACTGGGTGAGCTAGAGGCCGCCCCAATACGCCGCACTTTGGCCGCATAAATTGCCGATTTCTGCGCAAAATATGCGGGGCTTGCATGATTTCATAATCCCCGCATTTTCGTTGCAAAAAAGTCCCATATATCTTAGCAGAAAGTTGAAAAATGTTGCGTTTACTTCACACAAGAGCAGCCACTTTCCCCTGTTGCCATGGGAACGTTATGAAGTGACGTTATGAAGTGACATAATTACGTGACGTGAACATCATCGAAAAGCTGCAAACCCCACGATGGAAACCGCAATTTTTGCAAGTTCCCGCAATTTCATCGCATAAAATTGTATAAATATTTTATCTATAATATATTCCATCACATTTTTTAAGAAAACGTGCCGCATAAACAAGGATTTTTGCCCACAACAATCACAAAAAAACTCCACATTTCTCTGGAAGGACTGACAAGTAGCTGTGTTTCTCCTTTTCTTTGGGCACATCCTCAGATCTGCGTTCCATCTTCTGGGGGATTAGCAAACAGCCTCTCCCCTCTCCCCCTCTCCAAACGAGAGGCTGCAGAGGGGCCTCTGAGGAGAGAGGCAGTGGCAGGGAATAATTTGGGAGCGAGGCTGCTTCAGTCAGCTGCCTCGCTCTTCAGGATGAACGACAGCACATGCACTGTTTATGAAATGTGTGTGATTCGGTAAGCAGACGGTAAAGCTGCCAGTCTGAGAGTCTGTCTGGATTCATTTCCAGTTTTCTTTCATCGCTGGATGAAGAATCAAAGTCAGCGTCCACTAAAAGTTCTGTTGTTGCCGCTGACAGACTCAGATTATTATTCTAAGTGTCTGACAACATTATGGGAAGGATCCCTACAGAGATAGACCTTTTAGTTAAAGAGTAAGATCCTTTTAGTTTAACATGAAACAGCCCCAAAATCACCATCACCAAACTACACCAGACTCCATGTAAATAATCAGTACTTTTATCATCGTAAAACACACTTCATTTAAAGAGGACAGAAACTAAATTAAACTACCAAAAGCCGTCTTGGTTCATCTTCCCACTGTTCCAACAATCACCACTCTGGTTTGGTTGAAACAAACCCTTAATTCACCCATTTACATGTGGAGATATGCTGGCTCTATACACGCTAAAAGTCCTGATTATTTACATGGAGTCTGGTGGAGATATGCTGGCTCTATACACGCTAAAAGTCCTGATTATTTACATGGAGTCTGGTGGAAATATGCTGGCTCTATACATGCTAAAAGTCCTGATTATTTACATGGAGTCTGGTGGGTTTGGTGATGGTGATTTCGGGGCTGTTTCATGTTAAACTAACAGGGCGCAGGGCACTGGGGGTGAAAACAAGTTGCATTAAAAGTGAAACAGAGGAGGTAGAGAGGATGTGAGTGAAGTTATCCTGCAGCAGATAGAAGAGTTGATCCGTGAAGATTTCCTGGAGGAAGAAAGGTGGCGTTTAACGGAGGAGGCTGCGGCTCATCGTGTTGCCGCGCAGAGGAAGATGATCCCGTGATTCTCAGTGTGACATCAGAAAGATAATGGTTTTACCGTGTAACCGACTCTGGTTAAACTCCCACCGACCCTCCACCAAACTCTCTATGTGTATGTCTGTGTGTATGTCTGTGTGTGTGTGTGTGTGTGTGTGTGTGTGTGTGTGTGTCTCTGTGTGTGTGTGTGTATGTGTGTGTGTGTGTGTGTGTGCATGTCTGTGTGTGTATGCAAGTGTGTGTGTGTGTGTATGTGTGTATGTGTGCGTGTGTGTCTCTGTGTGTGTGTGTGTCTCTGTGCGTGTGTGTGTGTGTCTGTGTGTGTGTGTGTGTGTGTGTGTGTTACATTACATTACATGTCATTTAGCTGACGCTTTTATCCAAAGCGACTTACAATTAAGTGTGTGTGTGTGTGTGTGTGTGTGTGTGTGTGTGTGTGTGTCTGTGTGTGTGTGTGTGTGTGTGTCGCTGTGTGTGTGTGTGTGTGTGTCGCTGTCTGTGTGTGTGTGTGTGTGTGTGTGTGTCGCTGTGTGTGTGTGTGTGTGTGTGTGTGTGTGTGTGTGTGTGTGTGTGTGTGTGTGTGTGTCGCTGTGTGTGTGTGTGTGTGTGTGTGTCTGCAGGCCTGTCAGTCTGGCGTTGTGTGGGTCTTTTGTCTGGCAGAGCGATGTGCATCACTGCTCTCTTCACCTCTGAGGCGTGGAGGAGAAGAATCCCTCGCCGTTTGATTCTCAACGTGTGAATATCAATTTTATACGTTAATATGAATCAAACCCTCCGAACACAACGAGACACCAACACTATGAAAACATGTGTTTCTAAGAGTTCATGAGACGACAAATTACCTACCTCTGTGACAGGAAACTGAATATCTTTGAGTTGTGGACAGCATTTTGATGAAATCACAATCACCAAACTCCACCAGACTCCATGTAAATAATCAGGACTTTTATCATGGTAAAACAAAGTCCTGATTATTTACATGGAGTCTGGTAGAAATATGCTGGCTCTATACACACTAAAAGTCCTGATTATTTACATGGAGTCTGGTGGAAAAATGGTGGCTCTATACACGCTAAAAGTCCTAATTATTTACATGGAGTCTGGTGGAAATATGCTGGCTCTATACACACTAAAAGTCCTGATTATTTACATGGAGTCTGGTGGGTTTGGTGATGGTGATTTCGGGGCTGTTTCATGTTAAACTAAAAGGATCTTACTCTTTAACTAAAAGGTCTATCTCTGTAGGGATCCATCCCATAATGTTGTCAGACACTTAGAATAATAATCTGAGTCTGTCAGCAGCAACAACAAAACTTTTAGTGGATGCTAACTGATGCTAAACATTTGTCCTTTTTGCCTTGTGTATGACTTGTTCTGTACCGTATGTGGGTTGTAGAGAGAAAATCAGCCACTTTCTAATGATCTATTTACAGAGATTTGTGGCCAGAAGTCTGCAGAACTAAAGAGGAAATGTGGAGAAGACAGACGATGTATTCAGGTACATTAATCTGGTATTTAAGAAGGATGGACTCACTGTGAGCGGTGATTAGGGCGTTGACGATGTGCTGGTGGCCGTGGATGGAGGCCAGGTGGAGAGCTGTGTAACCCTGGAAACAACACACAGTATTATGGTCTGTACTCACAATAACACACACTTTATCCCTTGTGTTGTCTTCCCCGTCGACCTTGATGCAACTTTTTGTTTTTCTGGGTCAAAATGTGAAAAAAATTCCAACGTTTTGGTCGTCTTTTTCGACACTTCTGTCACTTTTTTCGAAGTTTCTGTCAATATCTTTCTTCGTTTTTTTGACGTTTTTTTTTAAGCTATTCCCATGTGTTTGTCACTGTTTTCCGATGTTTTTGACATTTTTTTAAATGAAGTAGTGAGCTGATCATTTATTTAACTTGTGAAGAGCGTCGTATGGAACCATCCACGTTATTTTGTTTTAAAATTTGGTTGATAGAAACCCACATTTCTGATATAGAAACTTTTTGAAAATGGGTCAGATTAGACCCGAGAACAACAAGAGGGGTAAGAAGAATGAAGGGCTGCCGTCTATCCAGGAGTGGGATTGTGAGACAGTTTACAATTTAGGCTGCTGCGGGGGGGTTTGCTGCAGGAGGGACACGCAAAAGAACGCAGCGGGCCTGCGGCGAAAAGTTGAGACCGACTCAACTTCTGTATGAACTCACCCCCGTGTCATGTAACAGAGATCAGACTTATGGGTGTGTTTGAGGTGGTGTGAGAGTCCTGTACAGGAAACAGGAAACACAACATCTGTGTGTGTGTGTGTGTGTGTGTGTGTGTGTGTGTGTGTGTGTGTGTGTGCGCGTATGCGTGTATGTGTGTCTGTGTGTGTGTGTGTCTGTGCGTGTATGTGTGTGTGTGTGTGTGTACATGTCTGTGTGTGTGTGTGTGTGTGCGTGTATGCGTGTATGTGTGTCTGTGTGTGTGTGTCTGTGCGTGTATGTGTGTCTGTGTGTGTGTGTGTGTCTGTGCGTGTATATGTGTGTGTGTGTGTGTGTGTGTGTGTGTGTGTGCGCGTATGCGTGTGTGTGTGTCTGTGTGTGTGTGTGTCTGTGCGTGTATGTGTGTGTGTGTGTGTGTACATGTCTGTGTGTGTGTGTGTGTGTGCGTGTATGCGTGTATGTGTGTCTGTGTGTGTGTGTCTGTGCGTGTATGTGTGTCTGTGTGTGTGTGTGTGTCTGTGCGTGTATATGTGTGTGTGTGTGTGTGTGTACATGTCTGTGTGTGTGTGTGTGTGTGTGTATGTGTGCGTGTATGTGCAGTGTGCATCGTGAGTTTGTCACCGCTGCGTTTAGAGTTTTAATCGTTTCCGTGTGAAAGAGTCGACGTGTTTCAGAAGCATCTGAAAGCGGAGCGTGATTTGTAAAAGACGGCGTCTGTCAGCTCCGATCACCGTGAGTCTGTGTGTGTGTCCATCAGCTGTCCGCTCTGACAGAAACTCTCCCGGTCTCCATCATTTGTTCCCATTAACACTGGCGAGTCCCGGCGGAGCGGCCGCCCGTCTTCCTGTCAGTCAGACGGCCGTTTCCAGCTGGATGAATGACAGCAGCGGAGCGGCGGGCGGTCTGAAGTCGCTGCTGATTAAGAGGACGGGTCTGTAGTTTACCGACTTTAAACGGCCCGCAGGCGCTTTGATGTGGAGAACAGAAACAGAGAGCGCTGTCACGCTGTCACAGACTCTCCGTTACATCTGTAAACTGCGATGTGATGAACTGTCTCCCCGCGTTTCTCTCCGGATGATGATGGTTTCTGTCATTTTGGACAAATCGCAGGTAAACGAGACCGAACAACGCTCCCAGAAGTCCTTTGTTCAGGCAGCAGTTCTGACCTATGTTTACATTTATAAAATGTTTTCTAGCACTTCAATATTTTTCGGCATTTTTTTTTGACATTCTGACTCTTTTTTTGACTTAAGAGATGCTAAGATCTTTTGCTGATTATTTTACAAAAAAGTCGAATATTTTACTAACAACTTAACTTGAGTAAAATTTTCACTGCAAGACTTACTGCAACAGAGTTTTTTTTACAGTGTGGTATCAGTACTTTTAATAATAATAATAATAATAATAATAATAATAATAATAATAATGTATACTTTATTAATCCTGCAAGGGAAAATTACAATGTTTTCACTCTGTTGTTATTGCACACATTACACACAGGCCTGAATTACCAACAGGTTCTCACACTCATCTCGTAAAATCTGGACGCTTGGTCAGGTGCCTTTGTCGTTCTTATTGACGCTAAAAGTCTCCTTTAGCGCTATAAGTAAACACGCTTTGTCGGGACTATTGCCGTCCCTTTTGACACAGTTATGTTAAGGAAAGGGTCGTGGGTGGGCTTACGGTTCCGTGACACGCGGGAGAAAAATAAAAAACGACTATAGCAAGCGTGACAAGCGGGATGCGAAGCCCGCTCTCCTGGGTGAAAGTCCTGTGTTTGTTTGACTCATCCACCCCCCCAACCAACTTCCTTACGCGGAAATTCGCCCTTACATACTACTCGCTAAATCCTCTCTAACTGCTGCTCTCCCCAGTGCGTTACACAAATACGCTGAAAGACGCCTTTTTCGTCACATCAGACGCTGACAGCCACTGTCCAAACGTCCTTATTTTACGAGTTCGGGATGAGAACGGGTTGGAATTACACACACATGCTCAGTACCTCTACATGCACTAATGGAGAGATGTCAGAGTGGGGGGGGCTGCCCATGGAAAGGCGCCCCGAGCAGTTGGGGGTTCGGTGCCTTGCTCCAGAACACCTTGGCAGTGCCCACGAGGTGAACTGGCACCTCTCCAGCTACCAGTCCACCACCATACTTTGGTCCATATGGGGACTTTACCAGCAACTCTCCAATTCCCAGCCCAACTCCCTACTGCCCCCCCCCCCCTTTTTACCAAAGTAAAGGATCTGAATACTTCTTCCACCGCTGCACAGCGTTCGTTAGGCCTCCTGCACACTGGCTGCGTGGCGTGAGCGTGTCGACTGCGTGGCGTGAGCGTGTCAGCTGCGTGGCGTGTCCGTTTTTGTTTCGGCTTCCATGGTAACAGGTTAGAGCGTGCACACTGCCTGCGTGACACGCACATCACGGGCTGCGGCTTGAGCCGCGCCGAAAACACACGCATGCTAGAAATAGGACCGACGCCTATTTTTCAAGCAACACGCAAGCGTGTTGGAAGTGTTTCCAGGCAAAATAGAATAGGAAAATATGTATATATGTCATTTTGACACAAATACATTTAATAAATGACATGTTGATGTTGAGGTTTTGACATAAATGTAATTTAAAAAATAGTAATAATTATCGATTTTCAAATATTATCGAAATATGTGCAAACAAATGTACAAACACAAAAATATTGACAAAATAAAGTTGAAGAACACGCTGTTATTTCATTTTATCAATGGGTAACATCCATGTGTCCAGACAAGGCTAGCAGCAGCAGCGCCGCGTCAGACACCTTTCTGGTGTGGAAAGACACAGAAAACGCCACGCAGCTGACACGCAGCTGACACGCAGCTGCTGACACGCAGCTGACACGCAGCTGCTGACACGCAGCTGACACGCAGCTGCTGACACGCAGCTGACACGCAACAGAAACGCCACGCTCACGCCACGCAGGCAGTGTGCAGGCGGCCTTAAGAAGACATCACACAGCAGACAACTGACATTTTTTAGTCCCAGACTTCCTCTGTGAACCGAGCCTTCAGTTCATAGCGAGATCTTACGGTGTAGATTTAAAAAAGGTGCATTAAAACAGGACTTACCCCCTTTCAGAGAGACGCACGCAGCATGAGAGAAGTCACATAAAGAAAGACAGAATAAAGACAGACGCAGCAAACTCATTTGACTGTCTAAACATACAGCAAAGAGCCGTTTGCTTAAATGGGCTGAAATCTGAAGGGAGTTTGGTACGGCGGCTCATTTTTAGGGAGATTTCTGCAGCTGGAATGGTTCAGAAAATCACTTACGTGCTGACGAAGTGACGGACGGTCGGAGAGGATGGTGAAGAGGATAAAAGAAGAGAAGAAACAGATAGTCGCATTTGGATCAATCATGTAACTGAAATCATAAGCCAGGGAGAAGGAAACACTCAATGTGGCAAAAAACGAGCCTATTAAGTATGTATGATTGTCCAAAAGTAAAATAATTATAATACATAAGACGGAGAATGTTGTTAACGGTTCCTAAAGAATAACAGAAAATGTGTCTCTGATGCAACATTCACAGGAAATAATCTGCTCAAAATTCATCCTAAACACTCTTTTCTTCCGGCAGTTATTGTGTTCATTATTTGGGTTAATTGTTCAGTTTATCAGTTGTTCTGTTCTGTTATTGTTATACATTACTACTGACTATATAATATGAAATATCCAAAAAATATGTCACTTAGTTTACTCAGTGATAGAAAACAAAAAACACGTCACACAACGCAGAAGCAAAGATTATAAATGATAAACATTCCCCCTGCTCTGGCGTTTCCCCCGCTCATTCCCCCTGCTCTGGCGTTTCCCGCTCTCATTCCCCCTGCTCTGGTGTTTCCCGCTCTCATTCCCCCTGCTCTGGCGTTTCCCGCTCTCATTCCCCCTGCTCTGGCGTTCCCCCTCTCATTCCCCCTGCTCTGGCGTTCCCCCTCTCATTCCCCCTGCTCTGGCGTTTCCCCCTCTCATTCCCCCTGCTCTGGTGTTTCCCGCTCTCATTCCCCCTGCTCTGGCGTTTCCCCCTCTCATTCCCCCTGCTCTGGCGTTTCCCGCTCTCATTCCCCCTGCTCTGGCGTTTCCCGCTCTCATTCCCCCTGCTCTGGCGTTTCCCCCTCTCATTCCCCCTGCCCTCATTCCCCCTGCTCTCATTCCCAAAAGTTTTTTCTGAGGGTGCCCCAACAACGTTTTTGTCTCTTTTTGTTACTTTTGTTGACATTTTTGTTGCTTTTTTCGGCCTTTTCCACCCAACATTTGTCGATTTCTTTGACATTTTTGCCGTTTCAGAACAGGTAAGTCACGAAGGACCAGAAGGACCAGAAGGACCAGAAGGACCAGAAGGACCAGCAGGACCGATATCCTGGGATGGTTTGGAGAAGCAAACATAGAAAACTGTTCAACCCTCAGACTTTTCTTTGTCTTCTCCCCTCTGAGAAGTACCATTCAGGCTGAGGTATGTAAAGCTGAGCAGAGCCGACACACAGAGAGAGTAAATCCATCAGAGAAGCAGTGAATCCAAAGCCTTCACTGAGCCCTGAGCTACTTTTCTCCTCTTAATGCGCTCTATGGATTATTGATTTTTGATTCGCCCGCTGCTCCGGCTGAGGGTCCTTTTATCGGAGCCATTACCTCCTTAACGATCAGAGACAAAAAGTTAATTATGTAATTATGGAGCCAATGAGTGACTTGTCTGCTCTGCTTTGCTCCAGCGGGGTTTAAACATTATCTGCTGTGTGACATCATCAGCGGCAGCGAGGAGATTAACACTCACACAGGCCGAGGCTGTCGGGAAGCCATTAAGCAATCACAACATTGACCCTTTCCAATCAATCCACTGCACACTGCGGCTCTGTGTGCGTGTGTCTCTCTGTGTGTGTGTGAGTGTGTGTGTGTTTCTGTGTATGTGTGTGTGTGTGTGTGTGTATGTGTCTCTCTGTGTGTGTGTGAGTGTGTTTCTGTGTGTGTGTGTGTGTGTGTGTGTGTGTGTGAGTGTGTGTTTCTGTGTGTGTGTGTGTGTGTCTCTCTGTGTGTGTGAGTGTGTGTTTCTGTGTGTGTGTGTGTGTCTCTCTCTGTGTGTATGTATGTGTCTGTGTGTTTCTCTGTGTGTGTGTCTCTGTGTGTGTGTGTCTCTGTATCTGTCTCTGTGTGTGTGTGTGTTTCTCTCTCTGTGAGTGTGTGTGTGTGTGTCTCTCTCTGTGTGTGTGTGTGTGTGTATGTATGTGTCTCTGTCTCTCTGTGTGTGTGTGTAGGTGTGTGTGTGTGTGTCTCTGTGTGTGTGTGTGTGTGTGTGTGTGTGTGCATTTTTTCCCCATGTTCTCAAAGTGTAAATGCTGCCATCCACCGATGTTGTGGGAATATGAGTTAATTGGTTTATGGAGCTAAACGGCTGGGGATTTATGAATGCGTATGATTGTTACACACTTCAACACAGACATGTGAATGCTGTTGTCTCTCTGTTGGAACACGTCTATCAACATGTTGCTGTTCCTTTAAGAGAGATTTTATTCTGAAAGAATCTGTGTTGAAGAGCTGAAGACAGCTCGGACGTGACTGTTTATGTATGCAGCTAAGTTATTAAAGTGCATGACGGCTGCTGACACACACACACACACACACACACACACAGACACACACACACACACACACACACACACACACACACACACACACACACACACACACACACACACAGACACACACACACACACACACACACACACACACACACACAGACAGACAGCTCACCGATCTGACGTTGACGTCGGCTCCGGACCGGAGCATCATGTCTACCGCCTCCTGATGGCCGTGCTTGGCTGCCCAGTGAAGCGCCGTCTGAACACACACACACACACACACACACACACACACACACACACAAACAAACACGCATACATATGAAAATGTGAAAACACACACTCACCTTCAGTAAAATCCTTCAGTTTAACATGAAACAGGCCTGAAATCACCATCACCAAACCCACCAGACTCCATATAAATAATCAGTACTTTTATCATGGTAAAACACACTTCATTCAAAGTGGACAGAAACTAAATAAAACTACCAAAAGCCGTCTTGGTTCATCTTTCCACTGTTCCAACAATCACCACTCTGGTTTGGTTGAAATAAACCCTTAATTCACCCATTTACATGTGGAGATATGCTGGCTCTATACACACTAAAAGTACTGATTATTTACATGAAGTCTGGTAGAAATATGCTGGCTCTATACACGCTAAAAGTACTGATTATTTACATGGAGTCTGGTGGAAATATGCTGGCTCTATACACGCTAAAAGTCCTGATTATTTACATGGAGTCTGGTGGAAATATGCTGGCTCTATACACGCTAAAAGTACTGATTATTTACATGGAGTCTGGTGGAAATATGCTGGCTCTATACACGCTAAAAGTCCTGATTATTTACATGGAGCCTGGTGTAGTTTGGTGATGGTGATTTCGGGGCTGTTTCATGTTAAACTAAAACTTTAACTAAAAGGTCTATCTCTGTAGGGATCCATCCCATAATGTTGTCAGACACTTAGAATAATAATCTGAGTCTGTCAGCAGCAACAACAGAACTTTTAGTGACTCTAACTGCTGCTGAACATTAGTCCATTAACGTAAAAAACAATTTCAAAGATTGTCGTTCCCACCAGTCACTTACATAGGAAACATTTTTTTGGCAAATGTCTCTTCTCTCTCAGTATATAGATATTTACCTCTTCATCTCACAGAAGAATGAAATATGTTTGTTTTTAATATTTTCCAGATGTGAACTCTCCTCTCAGACAGAGGACAGAGATCTGGCTCATTTGCATAAAGTCCTGCTTTGAAGTGAATTCCTGGTTAATTAGTTGAAACAGATTTGGGCTACGAGCTGCAGACACACACACACACACACACACACACACACACACA